>NW_026292747.1:0-43823 GCF_023091745.1 Budorcas taxicolor
GCGGTCGCTTGGCCGCCCAGACTCAGCACAGCACGGAGAGCACCAGGCTTCCCAGGGCCCTGGCTGTGGTCTGCAGCCCCCACACACCCGGAGGGCTGACTCCGTGAGCGCCCAGAAGGTGCCTGACAGACGTCATTTCCCTAGTGCTCTCCCCACCAGCAGAGGACGTGTGCAGGTGGTTGGGGCCTGCCCCTGCGTGTCTGGGCTTGCCGCCCACAGCCTCCGCTCAGGGGAAGCAGCCCCTGTGCCAAGACCTGCAGGAGGCGCGGGGCGTCCCTGCCTGGAAGCCAAGTGCACGGTCCGCTTGGAAGCGAGCCTCCTTGGGAAGAGTCGAGGGAGCCAAGCCGCGTGCAGCTGCAAGCCCTGCTTGGGCCGAGCCGAGTGTGCCTCCAGGACGGCAGAGCTCCAGCTCTGCTCAGAGGCCGGATCTAGTCAAGTGCCTTGCGCGAGGCTGCTCTGCCCTGGGCGAGACTTGCCCAGGCTTGCCTCGCTGCTAGGCTTGCTGCCCGGGAAGGAGCAGGCTGTGGCGATGCTGGGAGAGGCCACTGGCGCCTTCCTGGCCTCAGCTCCACTCCTGCCTTGCCTTTGCATCTAGGCCCCGGGCGTCCTTGGGGAAGGCTTAGGAGCCGGTGGCTTGCACACTGCCGAGCCCTCCAGCAGTGAGGCCTCTCGTCGAGGGGAGGGGAGGGCAAGTGCAGGGCTCCACCAGCGGTTGCTTGGCCGCCCAGACTCAGCGCCGCACGGAGAGCACAAGGCTCCCAGGTCCCCTGGCTGTGGTCTGCAGCCCCACACTCCCGGAGGCTGACTCCGTGGGCGCCCAGAAGGTGCCTGACAGACGTCATGTCCCTAGCGCTCTGCTCCCCGGCAGAGACGTGTGCAGGTGGTGGGGCCTGCCCCTGCGTGCCTGGGCTCCCGCCGGCAGCCCCAGCTCCAGGGAAGCAGCCCCTGAGCCAAGACCTGTAGGGGGGCGCGGGGGCGCCCCCGCCTGGAAGCCTAGCGCACAGCATGCGGGAAAGCGAGCCTCCTCGGGAGAAGAGGAGGCAGCCCAGCTGCGTGCGTCTGCACTCACTCCTTGGGCGGAGCCCAGTGAGCCTCCAGTACGGCAGAGCTCCAGCTCTGCTCAGAGGCCCGATCTGGCAGAGTTGCTGGCGTGAGGCTGCTCTGCCCTGGGCGAGCCTTGCCCATACTTGCCTCGCTGCTAGGCTTCCTGCCCGGGAAGGAGCAGGCTGCGCCAGACAGGCAGACGCTCCTGGCGCCTTCCTGGCCTCAGCTCCACTCCTGCCTTGCCTTTGCACCTAGTCCCCAGGCGTCCTTGCGGAGGGCTTAGGGGCCGGTGGGGTGCACGCTGCCAAGCCCTGCAGCCGTGAGAGCTCTGTCATAGGGAAGGGAATGGCAAGTGCAGGGCTCCTCCAGCGGTCGCTTGGCCGCCCAGACTCAGCACAGCACGGAGAGCACCAGGCTTCCCAGGGCCCCTGGCTGTGGTCTGCAGCCCCACACACCCGGAGGCTGACTCCGTGAGCGCCCAGAAGGTGCCTGACAGACGTCATTTCCCTAGTGCTCTCCCCACCAGCAGAGACGTGTGCAGGTGGTTGGGGCCTGCCCCTGCGTGTCTGGGCTGCCGCCCACAGCCTCCGCTCAGGGGAAGCAGCCCCTGTGCCAAGACCTGCAGGAGGCGCGGGGCGTCCCTGCCTGGAAGCCAAGTGCTCGGTCCGCTTGGAAGCGAGCCTCCTTGGGAAGAGTCGAGGGAGCCAAGCCGCGTGCAGCTGCAAGCCCTGCTTGGGCCGAGCCGAGTGTGCCTCCAGGACGGCAGAGCTCCAGCTCTGCTCAGAGGCCGGATCTAGTCAAGTGCCTTGCGCGAGGCTGCTCTGCCCTGGGCGAGACTTGCCCAGGCTTGCCTCGCTGCTAGGCTTGCTGCCCGGGAAGGAGCAGGCTGTGCGATGCTGGGAGAGGCCACTGGCGCCTTCCTGGCCTCAGCTCCACTCCTGCCATTGCCTTTGCATCTAGGCCCCGGGCGTCCTTGGGAAGGCTTAGGAGCCGGTGGCTTGCACACTGCCGAGCCCTCCAGCAGTGAGGCCTCTCGTAGAGGGGAGGGGAGGGCAAGTGCAGGGCTCCACCAGCGGTTTGCTTGGCCGCCCAGACTCAGCGCCGCACGGGAGAGCACAAGGCTCCCAGGTCCCCTGGCTGTGGTCTGCAGCCCCACACTCCCGGAGGCTGACTCCGTGGGGCCCCAGAAGGTGCCTGGACAGACGTCATGTCCCTAGCGCTCTGCTCCCCGGCAGAGGACGTGTGCAGGTGGTGGGGCCTGCCCCTGCGTGCCTGGGCTCCCGCCGGCAGCCCCAGCTCCAGGGAAGCAGCCCCTGAGCCAAGACCTGTAGGGGGCGCGGGGCGCCCCCGCCTGGTAAGCCTAGCGCACAGCATGCGGGAAGCGAGCCTCCTCGGGAGAAGAGGAGGCAGCCCAGCTGCGTGCGTCTGCACTCACTCCTTGGGCGGAGCCCAGTGAGCCTCCAGTACGGCAGAGCTCCAGCTCTGCTCAGAGGCCCGATCTGGCAGAGTTGCTGGCGTGAGGCTGCTCTGCCCTGGGCGAGCCTTGCCCAGACTTGCCTCGCTGCTAGGCTTCCTGCCCGGGAAGGAGCAGGCTGCGCCAGACAGGCAGACGCTCCTGGCGCCTTCCTGGCCTCAGCTCCACTCCTGCCTTGCCTTTGCACCTAGTCCCCAGGCGTCCTTGCGGAGGGCTTAGGGGCCGGTTGGGGTGCACGCTGCCAAGCCCTGCAGCCGTGAGAGCTCTGTCATAGGGAAGGGAATGGCAAGTGCAGGGCTCCTCCAGCGGTCGCTTGGCCGCCCAGACTCAGCACAGCACGGAGAGCTCCAGGCTTCCCAGGGCCCCTGGCTGTGGTCTGCAGCCCCACACACCCGGAGGCTGACTCCGTGAGCGCCCAGAAGGTGCCTGACAGACGTCATTTCCCTAGTGCTCTCCCCACCAGCAGAGACGTGTGCAGGTGGTTGGGGCCTGCCCCTGCGTGTCTGGGCTGCCGCCCACAGCCTCCGCTCAGGGGAAGCAGCCCCTGTGCCAAGACCTGCAGGAGGCGCGGGGCGTCCCTGCCTGGAAGCCAAGTGCACGGTCCGCTTGGAAGCGAGCCTCCTTGGGAAGAGTCGAGGGAGCCAAGCCGCGTGCAGCTGCAAGCCCTGCTTGGGCCGAGCCGAGTGTGCCTCCAGGACGGCAGAGCTCCAGCTCTGCTCAGAGGCCGGATCTAGTCAAGTGCCTTGCGCGAGGCTGCTCTGCCCTGGGCGAGACTTGCCCAGGCTTGCCTCGCTGCTAGGCTTGCTGCCCGGGAGGAGCAGGCTGTGCGATGCTGGGAGAGGCCACTGGCGCCTTCCTGGCCTCAGCTCCACTCCTGCCTTGCCTTTGCATCTAGGCCCCGGGCGTCCTTGGGGAAGGCTTAGGAGCCGGTGGCTTGCACACTGCCGAGCCCTCCAGCAGTGAGGCCTCTCGTAGAGGGGAGGGGAGGGGCAAGTGCAGGGCTCCACCAGCGGTTGCTTGGCCGCCCCAGACTCAGCGCCGCACGGAGAGCACAAGGCTCCCAGGTCCCCTGGCTGTGGTCTGCAGCCCCACACTCCCGGAGGCTGACTCCGTGGGCGCCCAGAAGGTGCCTGACAGACGTCATGTCCCTAGCGCTCTGCTCCCCGGCAGAGACGTGTGCAGGTGGTGGGGCCTGCCCCTGCGTGCCTGGGCTCCCGCCGGCAGCCCCAGCTCCAGGGAAGCAGCCCCTGAGCCAAGACCTGTAGGGGTCGCGGGGCGCCCCCGCCTGGAAGCCTAGCGCACAGCATGCGGGAAGCGAGCCTCCTCGGGAGAAGAGGAGGCAGCCCAGCTGCGTGCGTCTGCACTCACTCCTTGGGCGGAGCCCAGTGAGCCTCCAGTACGGCAGAGCTCCAGCTCTGCTCAGAGGCCCGATCTGGCAGAGTTGCTGGCGTGAGGGCTGCTCTGCCCTGGGCGAGCCTTGCCCAGACTTGCCTCGCTGCTAGGCTTCCTGCCCGGGAAGGAGCAGGCTGCGCCAGACAGGCAGACGCTCCTGGCGCCTTCCTGGCCTCAGCTCCACTCCTGCCTTGCCTTTGCACCTAGTCCCCAGGCGTCCTTGCGGAGGGCTTAGGGGCCGGTGGGGTGCACGCTGCCAAGCCCTGCAGCCGTGAGAGCTCTGTCATAGGGAAGGGAATGGCAAGTGCAGGGCTCCTCCAGCGGTCGCTTGGCCGCCCAGACTCAGCACAGCACGGAGAGCTCCAGGCTTCCCAGGGCCCCTGGCTGTGGTCTGCAGCCCCACACACCCGGAGGCTGACTCCGTGAGCGCCCAGAAGGTGCCTGACAGACGTCATTTCCCTAGTGCTCTCCCCACCAGCAGAGAAGTGTGCAGGTGGTTGAGCCCTGCCCCTGCGTGTCTGGGCTGCCGCCCACAGCCTCCGCTCAGGGGAAGCAGCCCCTGTGCCAAGACCTGCAGGAGGCGCGGGGCGTCCCTGCCTGGAAGCCAAGTGCACGGTCCGCTTGGAAGCGAGCCTCCTTGGGAAGAGTCGAGGGAGCCAAGCCGCGTGCAGCTGCAAGCCCTGCTTGGGCCGAGCCGAGTGTGCCTCCAGGACGGCAGAGCTCCAGCTCTGCTCAGAGGCCGGATCTAGTCAAGTGGCCTTGCGCGAGGCTGCTCTGCCCTGGGCGAGACTTGCCCAGGCTTGCCTCGCTGCTAGGCTTGCTGCCCGGGAAGGAGCAGGCTGTGCGATTGCTGGGAGAGGCCACTGGCGCCTTCCTGGCCTCAGCTCCACTCCTGCCTTGCCTTTGCATCTAGGCCCCGGGCGTCCTTGGGGAAGGCTTAGGAGCCGGTGGCTTGCACACTGCCGAGCCCTCCAGCAGTGAGGGCCTCTCGTAGAGGGGAGGGGAGGGGCAAGTGCAGGGCTCCACCAGCGGTTGCTTGGCCACCCAGACTCAGCGCCGCACGGAGAGCACAAGGCTCCCAGGTCCCCTGGCTGTGGTCTGCAGCCCCACACTCCCGGAGGCTGACTCCGTGGGCGCCCAGAAGGTGCCTGACAGACGTCATGTCCCTAGCGCTCTGCTCCCCGGCAGAGACGTGTGCAGGTGGTGGGGCCTGCCCCTGCGTGCCTGGGCTCCCGCCGGCAGCCCCAGCTCCAGGGAAGCAGCCCCTGAGCCAAGACCTGTAGGGGTCGCGGGGCGCCCCCGCCTGGAAGCCTAGCGCACAGCATGCGGGAAGCGAGCCTCCTCGGGAGAAGAGGAGGCAGCCCAGCTGCGTGCGTCTGCACTCACTCCTTGGGCGGAGCCCAGTGAGCCTCCAGTACGGCAGAGCTCCAGCTCTGCTCAGAGGCCCGATCTGGCAGAGTTGCTGGCGTGAGGCTGCTCTGCCCTGGGCGAGCCTTGCCCAGACTTGCCTCGCTGCTAGGCTTCCTGCCCGGGAAGGAGCAGGCTGCGCCAGACAGGCAGACGCTCCTGGCGCCTTCCTGGCCTCAGCTCCACTCCTGCCTTGCCTTTGCACCTAGTCCCCAGGCGTCCTTGCGGAGGGCTTAGGGGCCGGTGGGGTGCACGCTGCCAAGCCCTGCAGCCGTGAGAGCTCTGTCATAGGGAAGGGAATGGCAAGTGCAGGGCTCCTCCAGCGGTCGCTTGGCCGCCCAGACTCAGCACAGCACGGAGAGCACCAGGCTTCCCAGGGCCCCTGGCTGTGGTCTGCAGCCCCACACACCCGGAGGCTGACTCCGTGAGCGCCCAGAAGGTGCCTGACAGACGTCATTTCCCTAGTGCTCTCCCCACCAGCAGAGACGTGTGCAGGTGGTTGGGGCCTGCCCCTGCGTGTCTGGGCTGCCGCCCACAGCCTCCGCTCAGGGGAAGCAGCCCCTGTGCCAAGACCTGCAGGAGGCGCGGGGCGTCCCTGCCTGGAAGCCAAGTGCACGGTCCGCTTGGAAGCGAGCCTCCTTGGGAAGAGTCGAGGGAGCCAAGCCGCGTGCAGCTGCAAGCCCTGCTTGGGCCGAGCCGAGTGTGCCTCCAGGACGGCAGAGCTCCAGCTCTGCTCAGAGGCCGGATCTAGTCAAGTGCCTTGCGCGAGGCTGCTCTGCCCTGGGCGAGACTTGCCCAGGCTTGCCTCGCTGCTAGGCTTGCTGCCCGGGAAGGAGCAGGCTGTGCGATGCTGGGAGAGGCCCCTGGCGCCTTCCTGGCCTCAGCTCCACTCCTGCCTTGCCTTTGCATCTAGGCCCCGGGCGTCCTTGGGGAAGGCTTAGGAGCCGGTGGCTTGCACACTGCCGAGCCCTCCAGCAGTGAGGCCTCTCGTAGAGGGGAGGGGAGGGCAAGTGCAGGGCTCCACCAGCGGTTGCTTGGCCGCCCAGACTCAGCGCCGCACGGAGAGCACAAGGCTCCCAGGTCCCCTGGCTGTGGTCTGCAGCCCCACACTCCCGGAGGCTGACTCCGTGGGCGCCCAGAAGGTGCCTGACAGACGTCATGTCCCTAGCGCTCTGCTCCCCGGCAGAGACGTGTGCAGGTGGTGGGGCCTGCCCCTGCGTGTCTGGGCTCCCGCCGGCAGCCCCAGCTCCAGGGAAGCAGCCCCTGAGCCAAGACCTGTAGGGGTCGCGGGGCGCCCCCGCCTGGAAGCCTAGCGCACAGCATGCGGGAAGCGAGCCTCCTCGGGAGAAGAGGAGGCAGCCCAGCTGCGTGCGTCTGCACTCACTCCTTGGGCGGAGCCCAGTGAGCCTCCAGTACGGCAGAGCTCCAGCTCTGCTCAGAGGCCCGATCTGGCAGAGTTGCTGGCGTGAGGCTGCTCTGCCCTGGGCGAGCCTTGCCCAGACTTGCCTCGCTGCTAGGCTTCCTGCCCGGGAAGGAGCAGGCTGCGCCAGACAGGCAGACGCTCCTGGCGCCTTCCTGGCCTCAGCTCCACTCCTGCCTTGCCTTTGCACCTAGTCCCCAGGCGTCCTTGCGGAGGGCTTAGGGGCCGGTGGGGTGCACGCTGCCAAGCCCTCCAGCCGTGAGAGCTCTGTCACAGGGAAGGGAATGGCAAGTGCAGGGCTCCTCCAGCGCTCGCTTGGCCGCCCAGACTCAGCACAGCACGGAGAGCACCAGGCTTCCCAGGGCCCCTGGCTGTGGTCTGCAGCCCCACACACCCGGAGGCTGACTCCGTGAGCGCCCAGAAGGTGCCTGACAGACGTCATTTCCCTAGTGCTCTCCCCACCAGCAGAGACGTGTGCAGGTGGTTGGGGCCTGCCCCTGCGTGTCTGGGCTGCCGCCCACAGCCTCCGCTCAGGGGAAGCAGCCCCTGTGCCAAGACCTGCAGGAGGCGCGGGGCGTCCCTGCCTGGAAGCCAAGTGCACGGTCCGCTTGGAAGCGAGCCTCCTTGGGAAGAGTCGAGGGAGCCAAGCCGCGTGCAGCTGCAAGCCCTGCTTGGGCCGAGCCGAGTGTGCCTCCAGGACGGCAGAGCTCCAGCTCTGCTCAGAGGCCGGATCTAGTCAAGTGCCTTGCGCGAGGCTGCTCTGCCCTGGGCGAGACTTGCCCAGGCTTGCCTCGCTGCTAGGCTTGCTGCCCGGGAAGGAGCAGGCTGTGCGATGCTGGGAGAGGCCACTGGCGCCTTCCTGGCCTCAGCTCCACTCCTGCCTTGCCTTTGCATCTAGGCCCCGGGCGTCCTTGGGGAAGGCTTAGGAGCCGGTGGCTTGCACACTGCCGAGCCCTCCAGCAGTGAGGCCTCTCGTCGAGGGGAGGGGAGGGCAAGTGCAGGGCTCCACCAGCGGTTGCTTGGCCGCCCAGACTCAGCGCCGCACGGAGAGCACAAGGCTCCCAGGTCCCCTGGCTGTGGTCTGCAGCCCCACACTCCCGGAGGCTGACTCCGTGGGCGCCCAGAAGGTGCCTGACAGACGTCATGTCCCTAGCGCTCTGCTCCCCGGCAGAGACGTGTGCAGGTGGTGGGGCCTGCCCCTGCGTGTCTGGGCTCCCGCCGGCAGCCCCAGCTCCAGGGAAGCAGCCCCTGAGCCAAGACCTGTAGGGGGCGCGGGGCGCCCCCGCCTGGAAGCCTAGCGCACAGCATGCGGGAAGCGAGCCTCCTCGGGAGAAGAGGAGGCAGCCCAGCTGCGTGCGTCTGCACTCACTCCTTGGGCGGAGCCCAGTGAGCCTCCAGTACGGCAGAGCTCCAGCTCTGCTCAGAGGCCCGATCTGGCAGAGTTGCTGGCGTGAGGCTGCTCTGCCCTGGGCGAGCCTTGCCCAGACTTGCCTCGCTGCTAGGCTTCCTGCCCGGGAAGGAGCAGGCTGCGCCAGACAGGCAGACGCTCCTGGCGCCTTCCTGGCCTCAGCTCCACTCCTGCCTTGCCTTTGCACCTAGTCCCCAGGCGTCCTTGCGGAGGGCTTAGGGGCCGGTGGGGTGCACGCTGCCAAGCCCTGCAGCCGTGAGAGCTCTGTCATAGGGAAGGGAATGGCAAGTGCAGGGCTCCTCCAGCGCTCGCTTGGCCGCCCAGACTCAGCACAGCACGGAGAGCACCAGGCTTCCCAGGGCCCCTGGCTGTGGTCTGCAGCCCCACACACCCGGAGGCTGACTCCGTGAGCGCCCAGAAGGTGCCTGACAGACGTCATTTCCCTAGTGCTCTCCCCACCAGCAGAGACGTGTGCAGGTGGTTGGGGCCTGCCCCTGCGTGTCTGGGCTGCCGCCCACAGCCTCCGCTCAGGGGAAGCAGCCCCTGTGCCAAGACCTGCAGGAGGCGCGGGGCGTCCCTGCCTGGAAGCCAAGTGCACGGTCCGCTTGGAAGCGAGCCTCCTTGGGAAGAGTCGAGGGAGCCAAGCCGCGTGCAGCTGCAAGCCCTGCTTGGGCCGAGCCGAGTGTGCCTCCAGGACGGCAGAGCTCCAGCTCTGCTCAGAGGCCGGATCTAGTCAAGTGCCTTGCGCGAGGCTGCTCTGCCCTGGGCGAGACTTGCCCAGGCTTGCCTCGCTGCTAGGCTTGCTGCCCGGGAAGGAGCAGGCTGTGCGATGCTGGGAGAGGCCCCTGGCGCCTTCCTGGCCTCAGCTCCACTCCTGCCTTGCCTTTGCATCTAGGCCCCGGGCGTCCTTGGGGAAGGCTTAGGAGCCGGTGGCTTGCACACTGCCGAGCCCTCCAGCAGTGAGGCCTCTCGTCGAGGGGAGGGGAGGGCAAGTGCAGGGCTCCACCAGCGGTTGCTTGGCCGCCCAGACTCAGCGCCGCACGGAGAGCACAAGGCTCCCAGGTCCCCTGGCTGTGGTCTGCAGCCCCACACTCCCGGAGGCTGACTCCGTGGGCGCCCAGAAGGTGCCTGACAGACGTCATGTCCCTAGCGCTCTGCTCCCCGGCAGAGACGTGTGCAGGTGGTGGGGCCTGCCCCTGCGTGTCTGGGCTCCCGCCGGCAGCCCCAGCTCCAGGGAAGCAGCCCCTGAGCCAAGACCTGTAGGGGGCGCGGGGCGCCCCCGCCTGGAAGCCTAGCGCACAGCATGCGGGAAGCGAGCCTCCTCGGGAGAAGAGGAGGCAGCCCAGCTGCGTGCGTCTGCACTCACTCCTTGGGCGGAGCCCAGTGAGCCTCCAGTACGGCAGAGCTCCAGCTCTGCTCAGAGGCCCGATCTGGCAGAGTTGCTGGCGTGAGGCTGCTCTGCCCTGGGCGAGCCTTGCCCAGACTTGCCTCGCTGCTAGGCTTCCTGCCCGGGAAGGAGCAGGCTGCGCCAGACAGGCAGACGCTCCTGGCGCCTTCCTGGCCTCAGCTCCACTCCTGCCTTGCCTTTGCACCTAGTCCCCAGGCGTCCTTGCGGAGGGCTTAGGGGCCGGTGGGGTGCACGCTGCCAAGCCCTCCAGCCGTGAGAGCTCTGTCATAGGGAAGGGAATGGCAAGTGCAGGGCTCCTCCAGCGCTCGCTTGGCCGCCCAGACTCAGCACAGCACGGAGAGCACCAGGCTTCCCAGGGCCCCTGGCTGTGGTCTGCAGCCCCACACACCCGGAGGCTGACTCCGTGAGCGCCCAGAAGGTGCCTGACAGACGTCATTTCCCTAGTGCTCTCCCCACCAGCAGAGACGTGTGCAGGTGGTTGGGGCCTGCCCCTGCGTGTCTGGGCTGCCGCCCACAGCCTCCGCTCAGGGGAAGCAGCCCCTGTGCCAAGACCTGCAGGAGGCGCGGGGCGTCCCTGCCTGGAAGCCAAGTGCACGGTCCGCTTGGAAGCGAGCCTCCTTGGGAAGAGTCGAGGGAGCCAAGCCGCGTGCAGCTGCAAGCCCTGCTTGGGCCGAGCCGAGTGTGCCTCCAGGACGGCAGAGCTCCAGCTCTGCTCAGAGGCCGGATCTAGTCAAGTGCCTTGCGCGAGGCTGCTCTGCCCTGGGCGAGACTTGCCCAGGCTTGCCTCGCTGCTAGGCTTGCTGCCCGGGAAGGAGCAGGCTGTGCGATGCTGGGAGAGGCCCCTGGCGCCTTCCTGGCCTCAGCTCCACTCCTGCCTTGCCTTTGCATCTAGGCCCCGGGCGTCCTTGGGGAAGGCTTAGGAGCCGGTGGCTTGCACACTGCCGAGCCCTCCAGCAGTGAGGCCTCTCGTCGAGGGGAGGGGAGGGCAAGTGCAGGGCTCCACCAGCGGTTGCTTGGCCGCCCAGACTCAGCGCCGCACGGAGAGCACAAGGCTCCCAGGTCCCCTGGCTGTGGTCTGCAGCCCCACACTCCCGGAGGCTGACTCCGTGGGCGCCCAGAAGGTGCCTGACAGACGTCATGTCCCTAGCGCTCTGCTCCCCGGCAGAGACGTGTGCAGGTGGTGGGGCCTGCCCCTGCGTGTCTGGGCTCCCGCCGGCAGCCCCAGCTCCAGGGAAGCAGCCCCTGAGCCAAGACCTGTAGGGGGCGCGGGGCGCCCCCGCCTGGAAGCCTAGCGCACAGCATGCGGGAAGCGAGCCTCCTCGGGAGAAGAGGAGGCAGCCCAGCTGCGTGCGTCTGCACTCACTCCTTGGGCGGAGCCCAGTGAGCCTCCAGTACGGCAGAGCTCCAGCTCTGCTCAGAGGCCCGATCTGGCAGAGTTGCTGGCGTGAGGCTGCTCTGCCCTGGGCGAGCCTTGCCCAGACTTGCCTCGCTGCTAGGCTTCCTGCCCGGGAAGGAGCAGGCTGCGCCAGACAGGCAGACGCTCCTGGCGCCTTCCTGGCCTCAGCTCCACTCCTGCCTTGCCTTTGCACCTAGTCCCCAGGCGTCCTTGCGGAGGGCTTAGGGGCCGGTGGGGTGCACGCTGCCAAGCCCTCCAGCCGTGAGAGCTCTGTCATAGGGAAGGGAATGGCAAGTGCAGGGCTCCTCCAGCGCTCGCTTGGCCGCCCAGACTCAGCACAGCACGGAGAGCACCAGGCTTCCCAGGGCCCCTGGCTGTGGTCTGCAGCCCCACACACCCGGAGGCTGACTCCGTGAGCGCCCAGAAGGTGCCTGACAGACGTCATTTCCCTAGTGCTCTCCCCACCAGCAGAGACGTGTGCAGGTGGTTGGGGCCTGCCCCTGCGTGTCTGGGCTGCCGCCCACAGCCTCCGCTCAGGGGAAGCAGCCCCTGTGCCAAGACCTGCAGGAGGCGCGGGGCGTCCCTGCCTGGAAGCCAAGTGCACGGTCCGCTTGGAAGCGAGCCTCCTTGGGAAGAGTCGAGGGAGCCAAGCCGCGTGCAGCTGCAAGCCCTGCTTGGGCCGAGCCGAGTGTGCCTCCAGGACGGCAGAGCTCCAGCTCTGCTCAGAGGCCGGATCTAGTCAAGTGCCTTGCGCGAGGCTGCTCTGCCCTGGGCGAGACTTGCCCAGGCTTGCCTCGCTGCTAGGCTTGCTGCCCGGGAAGGAGCAGGCTGTGCGATGCTGGGAGAGGCCACTGGCGCCTTCCTGGCCTCAGCTCCACTCCTGCCTTGCCTTTGCATCTAGGCCCCGGGCGTCCTTGGGGAAGGCTTAGGAGCCGGTGGCTTGCACACTGCCGAGCCCTCCAGCAGTGAGGCCTCTCGTAGAGGGGAGGGGAGGGCAAGTGCAGGGCTCCACCAGCGGTTGCTTGGCCGCCCAGACTCAGCGCCGCACGGAGAGCACAAGGCTCCCAGGTCCCCTGGCTGTGGTCTGCAGCCCCACACTCCCGGAGGCTGACTCCGTGGGCGCCCAGAAGGTGCCTGACAGACGTCATGTCCCTAGCGCTCTGCTCCCCGGCAGAGACGTGTGCAGGTGGTGGGGCCTGCCCCTGCGTGTCTGGGCTCCCGCCGGCAGCCCCAGCTCCAGGGAAGCAGCCCCTGAGCCAAGACCTGTAGGGGGCGCGGGGCGCCCCCGCCTGGAAGCCTAGCGCACAGCATGCGGGAAGCGAGCCTCCTCGGGAGAAGAGGAGGCAGCCCAGCTGCGTGCGTCTGCACTCACTCCTTGGGCGGAGCCCAGTGAGCCTCCAGTACGGCAGAGCTCCAGCTCTGCTCAGAGGCCCGATCTGGCAGAGTTGCTGGCGTGAGGCTGCTCTGCCCTGGGCGAGCCTTGCCCAGACTTGCCTCGCTGCTAGGCTTCCTGCCCGGGAAGGAGCAGGCTGCGCCAGACAGGCAGACGCTCCTGGCGCCTTCCTGGCCTCAGCTCCACTCCTGCCTTGCCTTTGCACCTAGTCCCCAGGCGTCCTTGCGGAGGGCTTAGGGGCCGGTGGGGTGCACGCTGCCAAGCCCTGCAGCCGTGAGAGCTCTGTCATAGGGAAGGGAATGGCAAGTGCAGGGCTCCTCCAGCGGTCGCTTGGCCGCCCAGACTCAGCACAGCACGGAGAGCACCAGGCTTCCCAGGGCCCCTGGCTGTGGTCTGCAGCCCCACACACCCGGAGGCTGACTCCGTGAGCGCCCAGAAGGTGCCTGACAGACGTCATTTCCCTAGTGCTCTCCCCACCAGCAGAGACGTGTGCAGGTGGTTGGGGCCTGCCCCTGCGTGTCTGGGCTGCCGCCCACAGCCTCCGCTCAGGGGAAGCAGCCCCTGTGCCAAGACCTGCAGGAGGCGCGGGGCGTCCCTGCCTGGAAGCCAAGTGCACGGTCCGCTTGGAAGCGAGCCTCCTTGGGAAGAGTCGAGGGAGCCAAGCCGCGTGCAGCTGCAATCCCGGCTTGGGCCGAGCCGAGTGTGCCTCCAGGACGGCAGAGCTCCAGCTCTGCTCAGAGGCCGGATCTAGTCAAGTGCCTTGCGCGAGGCTGCTCTGCCCTGGGCGAGACTTGCCCAGGCTTGCCTCGCTGCTAGGCTTGCTGCCCGGGAAGGAGCAGGCTGTGCGATGCTGGGAGAGGCCCCTGGCGCCTTCCTGGCCTCAGCTCCACTCCTGCCTTGCCTTTGCATCTAGGCCCCGGGCGTCCTTGGGGAAGGCTTAGGAGCCGGTGGCTTGCACACTGCCGAGCCCTCCAGCAGTGAGGCCTCTCGTAGAGGGGAGGGGAGGGCAAGTGCAGGGCTCCACCAGCGGTTGCTTGGCCGCCCAGACTCAGCGCCGCACGGAGAGCACAAGGCTCCCAGGTCCCCTGGCTGTGGTCTGCAGCCCCACACTCCCGGAGGCTGACTCCGTGGGCGCCCAGAAGGTGCCTGACAGACGTCATGTCCCTAGCGCTCTGCTCCCCGGCAGAGACGTGTGCAGGTGGTGGGGCCTGCCCCTGCGTGTCTGGGCTCCCGCCGGCAGCCCCAGCTCCAGGGAAGCAGCCCCTGAGCCAAGACCTGTAGGGGGCGCGGGGCGCCCCCGCCTGGAAGCCTAGCGCACAGCATGCGGGAAGCGAGCCTCCTCGGGAGAAGAGGAGGCAGCCCAGCTGCGTGCGTCTGCACTCACTCCTTGGGCGGAGCCCAGTGAGCCTCCAGTACGGCAGAGCTCCAGCTCTGCTCAGAGGCCCGATCTGGCAGAGTTGCTGGCGTGAGGCTGCTCTGACCTGGGCGAGCCTTGCCCAGACTTGCCTCGCTGCTAGGCTTCCTGCCCGGGAAGGAGCAGGCTGCGCCAGACAGGCAGACGCTCCTGGCGCCTTCCTGGCCTCAGCTCCACTCCTGCCTTGCCTTTGCACCTAGTCCCCAGGCGTCCTTGCGGAGGGCTTAGGGGCCGGTGGGGTGCACGCTGCCAAGCCCTGCAGCCGTGAGAGCTCTGTCATAGGGAAGGGAATGGCAAGTGCAGGGCTCCTCCAGCGCTCGCTTGGCCGCCCAGACTCAGCACAGCACGGAGAGCACCAGGCTTCCCAGGGCCCCTGGCTGTGGTCTGCAGCCCCACACACCCGGAGGCTGACTCCGTGAGCGCCCAGAAGGTGCCTGACAGACGTCATTTCCCTAGTGCTCTCCCCACCAGCAGAGACGTGTGCAGGTGGTTGGGGCCTGCCCCTGCGTGTCTGGGCTGCCGCCCACAGCCTCCGCTCAGGGGAAGCAGCCCCTGTGCCAAGACCTGCAGGAGGCGCGGGGCGTGCCTGCCTGGAAGCCAAGTGCACGGTCCGCTTGGAAGCGAGCCTCCTTGGGAAGAGTCGAGGGAGCCAAGCCGCGTGCAGCTGCAAGCCCTGCTTGGGCCGAGCCGAGTGTGCCTCCAGGACGGCAGAGCTCCAGCTCTGCTCAGAGGCCGGATCTAGTCAAGTGCCTTGCGCGAGGCTGCTCTGCCCTGGGCGAGACTTGCCCAGGCTTGCCTCGCTGCTAGGCTTGCTGCCCGGGAAGGAGCAGGCTGTGCGATGCTGGGAGAGGCCACTGGCGCCTTCCTGGCCTCAGCTCCACTCCTGCCTTGCCTTTGCATCTAGGCCCCGGGCGTCCTTGGGGAAGGCTTAGGAGCCGGTGGCTTGCACACTGCCAAGCCCTCCAGCAGTGAGGCCTCTCGTAGAGGGGAGGGGAGGGCAAGTGCAGGGCTCCACCAGCGGTTGCTTGGCCGCCCAGACTCAGCGCCGCACGGAGAGCACAAGGCTCCCAGGTCCCCTAGCTGTGGTCTGCAGCCCCACACTCCCGGAGGCTGACTCCGTGGGCGCCCAGAAGGTGCCTGACAGACGTCATGTCCCTAGCACTCTGCTCCCCGGCAGAGACGTGTGCAGGTGGTGGGGCCTGCCCCTGCGTGTCTGGGCTCCCGCCGGCAGCCCCAGCTCCAGGGAAGCAGCCCCTGAGCCAAGACCTGTAGGGGGCGCGGGGCGCCCCCGCCTGGAAGCCTAGCGCACAGCATGCGGGAAGCGAGCCTCCTCGGGAGAAGAGGAGGCAGCCCAGCTGCGTGCGTCTGCACTCACTCCTTGGGCGGAGCCCAGTGAGCCTCCAGTACGGCAGAGCTCCAGCTCTGCTCAGAGGCCCGATCTGGCAGAGTTGCTGGCGTGAGGCTGCTCTGCCCTGGGCGAGCCTTGCCCAGACTTGCCTCGCTGCTAGGCTTCCTGCCCGGGAAGGAGCAGGCTGCGCCAGACAGGCAGACGCTCCTGGGGCCTTCCTGGCCTCAGCTCCACTCCTGCCTTGCCTTTGCACCTAGTCCCCAGGCGTCCTTGCGGAGGGCTTAGGGGCCGGTGGGGTGCACGCTGCCAAGCCCTGCAGCCGTGAGAGCTCTGTCATAGGGAAGGGAATGGCAAGTGCAGGGCTCCTCCAGCGGTCGCTTGGCCGCCCAGACTCAGCACAGCACGGAGAGCACCAGGCTTCCCAGGGCCCCTGGCTGTGGTCTGCAGCCCCACACACCCGGAGGCTGACTCCGTGAGCGCCCAGAAGGTGCCTGACAGACGTCATTTCCCTAGTGCTCTCCCCACCAGCAGAGACGTGTGCAGGTGGTTGGGGCCTGCCCCTGCGTGTCTGGGCTGCCGCCCACAGCCTCCGCTCAGGGGAAGCAGCCCCTGTGCCAAGACCTGCAGGAGGCGCGGGGCGTCCCTGCCTGGAAGCCAAGTGCACGGTCCGCTTGGAAGCGAGCCTCCTTGGGAAGAGTCGAGGGAGCCAAGCCGCGTGCAGCTGCAAGCCCTGATTGGGCCGAGCCGAGTGTGCCTCCAGGACGGCAGAGCTCCAGCTCTGCTCAGAGGCCGGATCTAGTCAAGTGCCTTGCGCGAGGCTGCTCTGCCCTGGGCGAGACTTGCCCAGGCTTGCCTCGCTGCTAGGCTTGCTGCCCGGGAAGGAGCAGGCTGTGCGATGCTGGGAGAGGCCACTGGCGCCTTCCTGGCCTCAGCTCCACTCCTGCCTTGCCTTTGCATCTAGGCCCCGGGCGTCCTTGGGGAAGGCTTAGGAGCCGGTGGCTTGCACACTGCCGAGCCCCCCAGCAGTGAGGCCTCTCGTAGAGGGGAGGGGAGGGCAAGTGCAGGGCTCCACCAGCGGTTGCTTGGCCGCCCAGACTCAGCGCCGCACGGAGAGCACAAGGCTCCCAGGTCCCCTGGCTGTGGTCTGCAGCCCCACACTCCCGGAGGCTGACTCCGTGGGCGCCCAGAAGGTGCCTGACAGACGTCATGTCCCTAGCGCTCTGCTCCCCGGCAGAGACGTGTGCAGGTGGTGGGGCCTGCCCCTGCGTGTCTGGGCTCCCGCCGGCAGCCCCAGCTCCAGGGAAGCAGCCCCTGAGCCAAGACCTGTAGGGGGCGCGGGGCGCCCCCGCCTGGAAGCCTAGCGCACAGCATGCGGGAAGCGAGCCTCCTCGGGAGAAGAGGAGGCAGCCCAGCTGCGTGCGTCTGCACTCACTCCTTGGGCGGAGCCCAGTGAGCCTCCAGTACGGCAGAGCTCCAGCTCTGCTCAGAGGCCCGATCTGGCAGAGTTGCTGGCGTGAGGCTGCTCTGCCCTGGGCGAGCCTTGCCCAGACTTGCCTCGCTGCTAGGCTTCCTGCCCGGGAAGGAGCAGGCTGCGCCAGACAGGCAGACGCTCCTGGCGCCTTCCTGGCCTCAGCTCCACTCCTGCCTTGCCTTTGCACCTAGTCCCCAGGCGTCCTTGCGGAGGGCTTAGGGGCCGGTGGGGTGCACGCTGCCAAGCCCTCCAGCCGTGAGAGCTCTGTCATAGGGAAGGGAATGGCAAGTGCAGGGCTCCTCCAGCGCTCGCTTGGCCGCCCAGACTCAGCACAGCACGGAGAGCACCAGGCTTCCCAGGGCCCCTGGCTGTGGTCTGCAGCCCCACACACCCGGAGGCTGACTCCGTGAGCGCCCAGAAGGTGCCTGACAGACGTCATTTCCCTAGTGCTCTCCCCACCAGCAGAGACGTGTGCAGGTGGTTGGGGCCTGCCCCTGCGTGTCTGGGCTGCCGCCCACAGCCTCCGCTCAGGGGAAGCAGCCCCTGTGCCAAGACCTGCAGGAGGCGCGGGGCGTCCCTGCCTGGAAGCCAAGTGCATGGTCCGCTTGGAAGCGAGCCTCCTTGGGAAGAGTCGAGGGAGCCAAGCCGCGTGCAGCTGCAAGCCCTGCTTGGGCCGAGCCGAGTGTGCCTCCAGGACGGCAGAGCTCCAGCTCTGCTCAGAGGCCGGATCTAGTCAAGTGCCTTGCGCGAGGCTGCTCTGCCCTGGGCGAGACTTGCCCAGGCTTGCCTCGCTGCTAGGCTTGCTGCCCGGGAAGGAGCAGGCTGTGCGATGCTGGGAGAGGCCACTGGCGCCTTCCTGGCCTCAGCTCCACTCCTGCCTTGCCTTTGCATCTAGGCCCCGGGCGTCCTTGGGGAAGGCTTAGGAGCCGGTGGCTTGCACACTGCCGAGCCCTCCAGCAGTGAGGCCTCTCGTAGAGGGGAGGGGAGGGCAAGTGCAGGGCTCCACCAGCGGTTGCTTGGCCGCCCAGACTCAGCGCCGCACGGAGAGCACAAGGCTCCCAGGTCCCCTGGCTGTGGTCTGCAGCCCCACACTCCCGGAGGCTGACTCCGTGGGCGCCCAGAAGGTGCCTGACAGACGTCATGTCCCTAGCGCTCTGCTCCCCGGCAGAGACGTGTGCAGGTGGTGGGGCCTGCCCCTGCGTGTCTGGGCTCCCGCCGGCAGCCCCAGCTCCAGGGAAGCAGCCCCTGAGCCAAGACCTGTAGGGGGCGCGGGGCGCCCCCGCCTGGAAGCCTAGCGCACAGCATGCGGGAAGCGAGCCTCCTCGGGAGAAGAGGAGGCAGCCCAGCTGCGTGCGTCTGCACTCACTCCTTGGGCGGAGCCCAGTGAGCCTCCAGTACGGCAGAGCTCCAGCTCTGCTCAGAGGCCCGATCTGGCAGAGTTGCTGGCGTGAGGCTGCTCTGCCCTGGGCGAGCCTTGCCCAGACTTGCCTCGCTGCTAGGCTTCCTGCCCGGGAAGGAGCAGGCTGCGCCAGACAGGCAGACGCTCCTGGCGCCTTCCTGGCCTCAGCTCCACTCCTGCCTTGCCTTTGCACCTAGTCCCCAGGCGTCCTTGCGGAGGGCTTAGGGGCCGGTGGGGTGCACGCTGCCAAGCCCTCCAGCCGTGAGAGCTCTGTCATAGGGAAGGGAATGGCAAGTGCAGGGCTCCTCCAGCGCTCGCTTGGCCGCCCAGACTCAGCACAGCACGGAGAGCACCAGGCTTCCCAGGGCCCCTGGCTGTGGTCTGCAGCCCCACACACCCGGAGGCTGACTCCGTGAGCGCCCAGAAGGTGCCTGACAGACGTCATTTCCCTAGTGCTCTCCCCACCAGCAGAGACGTGTGCAGGTGGTTGGGGCCTGCCCCTGCGTGTCTGGGCTGCCGCCCACAGCCTCCGCTCAGGGGAAGCAGCCCCTGTGCCAAGACCTGCAGGAGGCGCGGGGCGTCCCTGCCTGGAAGCCAAGTGCACGGTCCGCTTGGAAGCGAGCCTCCTTGGGAAGAGTCGAGGGAGCCAAGCCGCGTGCAGCTGCAAGCCCTGCTTGGGCCGAGCCGAGTGTGCCTCCAGGACGGCAGAGCTCCAGCTCTGCTCAGAGGCCGGATCTAGTCAAGTGCCTTGCGCGAGGCTGCTCTGCCCTGGGCGAGACTTGCCCAGGCTTGCCTCGCTGCTAGGCTTGCTGCCCGGGAAGGAGCAGGCTGTGCGATGCTGGGAGAGGCCCCTGGCGCCTTCCTGGCCTCAGCTCCACTCCTGCCTTGCCTTTGCATCTAGGCCCCGGGCGTCCTTGGGGAAGGCTTAGGAGTCGGTGGCTTGCACACTGCCGAGCCCTCCAGCAGTGAGGCCTCTCGTAGAGGGGAGGGGAGGGCAAGTGCAGGGCTCCACCAGCGGTTGCTTGGCCGCCCAGACTCAGCGCCGCACGGAGAGCACAAGGCTCCCAGGTCCCCTGGCTGTGGTCTGCAGCCCCACACTCCCGGAGGCTGACTCCGTGGGCGCCCAGAAGGTGCCTGACAGACGTCATGTCCCTAGCGCTCTGCTCCCCGGCAGAGACGTGTGCAGGTGGTGGGGCCTGCCCCTGCGTGTCTGGGCTCCCGCCGGCAGCCCCAGCTCCAGGGAAGCAGCCCCTGAGCCAAGACCTGTAGGGGGCGCGGGGCGCCCCCGCCTGGAAGCCTAGCGCACAGCATGCGGGAAGCGAGCCTCCTCGGGAGAAGAGGAGGCAGCCCAGCTGCGTGCGTCTGCACTCACTCCTTGGGCGGAGCCCAGTGAGCCTCCAGTACGGCAGAGCTCCAGCTCTGCTCAGAGGCCCGATCTGGCAGAGTTGCTGGCGTGAGGCTGCTCTGCCCTGGGCGAGCCTTGCCCAGACTTGCCTCGCTGCTAGGCTTCCTGCCCGGGAAGGAGCAGGCTGCGCCAGACAGGCAGACGCTCCTGGCGCCTTCCTGGCCTCAGCTCCACTCCTGCCTTGCCTTTGCACCTAGTCCCCAGGCGTCCTTGCGGAGGGCTTAGGGGCCGGTGGGGTGCACGCTGCCAAGCCCTGCAGCCGTGAGAGCTCTGTCATAGGGAAGGGAATGGCAAGTGCAGGGCTCCTCCAGCGGTCGCTTGGCCGCCCAGACTCAGCACAGCACGGAGAGCACCAGGCTTCCCAGGGCCCCTGGCTGTGGTCTGCAGCCCCACACACCCGGAGGCTGACTCCGTGAGCGCCCAGAAGGTGCCTGACAGACGTCATTTCCCTAGTGCTCTCCCCACCAGCAGAGACGTGTGCAGGTGGTTGGGGCCTGCCCCTGCGTGTCTGGGCTGCCGCCCACAGCCTCCGCTCAGGGGAAGCAGCCCCTGTGCCAAGACCTGCAGGAGGCGCGGGGCGTCCCTGCCTGGAAGCCAAGTGCACGGTCCGCTTGGAAGCGAGCCTCCTTGGGAAGAGTCGAGGGAGCCAAGCCGCGTGCAGCTGCAAGCCCTGCTTGGGCCGAGCCGAGTGTGCCTCCAGGACGGCAGAGCTCCAGCTCTGCTCAGAGGCCGGATCTAGTCAAGTGCCTTGCGCGAGGCTGCTCTGCCCTGGGCGAGACTTGCCCAGGCTTGCCTCGCTGCTAGGCTTGCTGCCCGGGAAGGAGCAGGCTGTGCGATGCTGGGAGAGGCCACTGGCGCCTTCCTGGCCTCAGCTCCACTCCTGCCTTGCCTTTGCATCTAGGCCCCGGGCGTCCTTGGGGAAGGCTTAGGAGCCGGTGGCTTGCACACTGCCGAGCCCTCCAGCAGTGAGGCCTCTCGTAGAGGGGAGGGGAGGGCAAGTGCAGGGCTCCACCAGCGGTTGCTTGGCCGCCCAGACTCAGCGCCGCACGGAGAGCACAAGGCTCCCAGGTCCCCTGGCTGTGGTCTGCAGCCCCACACTCCCGGAGGCTGACTCCGTGGGCGCCCAGAAGGTGCCTGACAGACGTCATGTCCCTAGCGCTCTGCTCCCCGGCAGAGACGTGTGCAGGTGGTGGGGCCTGCCCCTGCGTGTCTGGGCTCCCGCCGGCAGCCCCAGCTCCAGGGAAGCAGCCCCTGAGCCAAGACCTGTAGGGGGCGCGGGGCGCCCCCGCCTGGAAGCCTAGCGCACAGCATGCGGGAAGCGAGCCTCCTCGGGAGAAGAGGAGGCAGCCCAGCTGCGTGCGTCTGCACTCACTCCTTGGGCGGAGCCCAGTGAGCCTCCAGTACGGCAGAGCTCCAGCTCTGCTCAGAGGCCCGATCTGGCAGAGTTGCTGGCGTGAGGCTGCTCTGCCCTGGGCGAGCCTTGCCCAGACTTGCCTCGCTGCTAGGCTTCCTGCCCGGGAAGGAGCAGGCTGCGCCAGACAGGCAGACGCTCCTGGCGCCTTCCTGGCCTCAGCTCCACTCCTGCCTTGCCTTTGCACCTAGTCCCCAGGCGTCCTTGCGGAGGGCTTAGGGGCCGGTGGGGTGCACGCTGCCAAGCCCTCCAGCCGTGAGAGCTCTGTCATAGGGAAGGGAATGGCAAGTGCAGGGCTCCTCCAGCGCTCGCTTGGCCGCCCAGACTCAGCACAGCACGGAGAGCACCAGGCTTCCCAGGGCCCCTGGCTGTGGTCTGCAGCCCCACACACCCGGAGGCTGACTCCGTGAGCGCCCAGAAGGTGCCTGACAGACGTCATTTCCCTAGTGCTCTCCCCACCAGCAGAGACGTGTGCAGGTGGTTGGGGCCTGCCCCTGCGTGTCTGGGCTGCCGCCCACAGCCTCCGCTCAGGGGAAGCAGCCCCTGTGCCAAGACCTGCAGGAGGCGCGGGGCGTCCCTGCCTGGAAGCCAAGTGCACGGTCCGCTTGGAAGCGAGCCTCCTTGGGAAGAGTCGAGGGAGCCAAGCCGCGTGCAGCTGCAAGCCCTGCTTGGGCCGAGCCGAGTGTGCCTCCAGGACGGCAGAGCTCCAGCTCTGCTCAGAGGCCGGATCTAGTCAAGTGCCTTGCGCGAGGCTGCTCTGCCCTGGGCGAGACTTGCCCAGGCTTGCCTCGCTGCTAGGCTTGCTGCCCGGGAAGGAGCAGGCTGTGCGATGCTGGGAGAGGCCCCTGGCGCCTTCCTGGCCTCAGCTCCACTCCTGCCTTGCCTTTGCATCTAGGCCCCGGGCGTCCTTGGGGAAGGCTTAGGAGTCGGTGGCTTGCACACTGCCGAGCCCTCCAGCAGTGAGGCCTCTCGTAGAGGGGAGGGGAGGGCAAGTGCAGGGCTCCACCAGCGGTTGCTTGGCCGCCCAGACTCAGCGCCGCACGGAGAGCACAAGGCTCCCAGGTCCCCTGGCTGTGGTCTGCAGCCCCACACTCCCGGAGGCTGACTCCGTGGGCGCCCAGAAGGTGCCTGACAGACGTCATGTCCCTAGCGCTCTGCTCCCCGGCAGAGACGTGTGCAGGTGGTGGGGCCTGCCCCTGCGTGTCTGGGCTCCCGCCGGCAGCCCCAGCTCCAGGGAAGCAGCCCCTGAGCCAAGACCTGTAGGGGGCGCGGGGCGCCCCCGCCTGGAAGCCTAGCGCACAGCATGCGGGAAGCGAGCCTCCTCGGGAGAAGAGGAGGCAGCCCAGCTGCGTGCGTCTGCACTCACTCCTTGGGCGGAGCCCAGTGAGCCTCCAGTACGGCAGAGCTCCAGCTCTGCTCAGAGGCCCGATCTGGCAGAGTTGCTGGCGTGAGGCTGCTCTGCCCTGGGCGAGCCTTGCCCAGACTTGCCTCGCTGCTAGGCTTCCTGCCCGGGAAGGAGCAGGCTGCGCCAGACAGGCAGACGCTCCTGGCGCCTTCCTGGCCTCAGCTCCACTCCTGCCTTGCCTTTGCACCTAGTCCCCAGGCGTCCTTGCGGAGGGCTTAGGGGCCGGTGGGGTGCACGCTGCCAAGCCCTGCAGCCGTGAGAGCTCTGTCATAGGGAAGGGAATGGCAAGTGCAGGGCTCCTCCAGCGGTCGCTTGGCCGCCCAGACTCAGCACAGCACGGAGAGCACCAGGCTTCCCAGGGCCCCTGGCTGTGGTCTGCAGCCCCACACACCCGGAGGCTGACTCCGTGAGCGCCCAGAAGGTGCCTGACAGACGTCATTTCCCTAGTGCTCTCCCCACCAGCAGAGACGTGTGCAGGTGGTTGGGGCCTGCCCCTGCGTGTCTGGGCTGCCGCCCACAGCCTCCGCTCAGGGGAAGCAGCCCCTGTGCCAAGACCTGCAGGAGGCGCGGGGCGTCCCTGCCTGGAAGCCAAGTGCACGGTCCGCTTGGAAGCGAGCCTCCTTGGGAAGAGTCGAGGGAGCCAAGCCGCGTGCAGCTGCAAGCCCTGCTTGGGCCGAGCCGAGTGTGCCTCCAGGACGGCAGAGCTCCAGCTCTGCTCAGAGGCCGGATCTAGTCAAGTGCCTTGCGCGAGGCTGCTCTGCCCTGGGCGAGACTTGCCCAGGCTTGCCTCGCTGCTAGGCTTGCTGCCCGGGAAGGAGCAGGCTGTGCGATGCTGGGAGAGGCCACTGGCGCCTTCCTGGCCTCAGCTCCACTCCTGCCTTGCCTTTGCATCTAGGCCCCGGGCGTCCTTGGGGAAGGCTTAGGAGCCGGTGGCTTGCACACTGCCGAGCCCTCCAGCAGTGAGGCCTCTCGTAGAGGGGAGGGGAGGGCAAGTGCAGGGCTCCACCAGCGGTTGCTTGGCCGCCCAGACTCAGCGCCGCACGGAGAGCACAAGGCTCCCAGGTCCCCTGGCTGTGGTCTGCAGCCCCACACTCCCGGAGGCTGACTCCGTGGGCGCCCAGAAGGTGCCTGACAGACGTCATGTCCCTAGCGCTCTGCTCCCCGGCAGAGACGTGTGCAGGTGGTGGGGCCTGCCCCTGCGTGTCTGGGCTCCCGCCGGCAGCCCCAGCTCCAGGGAAGCAGCCCCTGAGCCAAGACCTGTAGGGGGCGCGGGGCGCCCCCGCCTGGAAGCCTAGCGCACAGCATGCGGGAAGCGAGCCTCCTCGGGAGAAGAGGAGGCAGCCCAGCTGCGTGCGTCTGCACTCACTCCTTGGGCGGAGCCCAGTGAGCCTCCAGTACGGCAGAGCTCCAGCTCTGCTCAGAGGCCCGATCTGGCAGAGTTGCTGGCGTGAGGCTGCTCTGCCCTGGGCGAGCCTTGCCCAGACTTGCCTCGCTGCTAGGCTTCCTGCCCGGGAAGGAGCAGGCTGCGCCAGACAGGCAGACGCTCCTGGCGCCTTCCTGGCCTCAGCTCCACTCCTGCCTTGCCTTTGCACCTAGTCCCCAGGCGTCCTTGCGGAGGGCTTAGGGGCCGGTGGGGTGCACGCTGCCAAGCCCTCCAGCCGTGAGAGCTCTGTCATAGGGAAGGGAATGGCAAGTGCAGGGCTCCTCCAGCGCTCGCTTGGCCGCCCAGACTCAGCACAGCACGGAGAGCACCAGGCTTCCCAGGGCCCCTGGCTGTGGTCTGCAGCCCCACACACCCGGAGGCTGACTCCGTGAGCGCCCAGAAGGTGCCTGACAGACGTCATTTCCCTAGTGCTCTCCCCACCAGCAGAGACGTGTGCAGGTGGTTGGGGCCTGCCCCTGCGTGTCTGGGCTGCCGCCCACAGCCTCCGCTCAGGGGAAGCAGCCCCTGTGCCAAGACCTGCAGGAGGCGCGGGGCGTCCCTGCCTGGAAGCCAAGTGCACGGTCCGCTTGGAAGCGAGCCTCCTTGGGAAGAGTCGAGGGAGCCAAGCCGCGTGCAGCTGCAAGCCCTGCTTGGGCCGAGCCGAGTGTGCCTCCAGGACGGCAGAGCTCCAGCTCTGCTCAGAGGCCGGATCTAGTCAAGTGCCTTGCGCGAGGCTGCTCTGCCCTGGGCGAGACTTGCCCAGGCTTGCCTCGCTGCTAGGCTTGCTGCCCGGGAAGGAGCAGGCTGTGCGATGCTGGGAGAGGCCACTGGCGCCTTCCTGGCCTCAGCTCCACTCCTGCCTTGCCTTTGCATCTAGGCCCCGGGCGTCCTTGGGGAAGGCTTAGGAGCCGGTG
This sequence comes from Budorcas taxicolor, assembly GCF_023091745.1. Lineage (NCBI taxonomy): Eukaryota > Metazoa > Chordata > Mammalia > Artiodactyla > Bovidae > Budorcas > Budorcas taxicolor. The sequence continues at coordinate 24,533 of NW_026292747.1, forward strand.
GCTTGCACACTGCCGAGCCCTCCAGCAGTGAGGCCTCTCGTAGAGGGGAGGGGAGGGCAAGTGCAGGGCTCCACCAGCGGTTGCTTGGCCGCCCAGACTCAGCGCCGCACGGAGAGCACAAGGCTCCCAGGTCCCCTGGCTGTGGTCTGCAGCCCCACACTCCCGGAGGCTGACTCCGTGGGCGCCCAGAAGGTGCCTGACAGACGTCATGTCCCTAGCGCTCTGCTCCCCGGCAGAGACGTGTGCAGGTGGTGGGGCCTGCCCCTGCGTGTCTGGGCTCCCGCCGGCAGCCCCAGCTCCAGGGAAGCAGCCCCTGAGCCAAGACCTGTAGGGGGCGCGGGGCGCCCCCGCCTGGAAGCCTAGCGCACAGCATGCGGGAAGCGAGCCTCCTCGGGAGAAGAGGAGGCAGCCCAGCTGCGTGCGTCTGCACTCACTCCTTGGGCGGAGCCCAGTGAGCCTCCAGTACGGCAGAGCTCCAGCTCTGCTCAGAGGCCCGATCTGGCAGAGTTGCTGGCGTGAGGCTGCTCTGCCCTGGGCGAGCCTTGCCCAGACTTGCCTCGCTGCTAGGCTTCCTGCCCGGGAAGGAGCAGGCTGCGCCAGACAGGCAGACGCTCCTGGCGCCTTCCTGGCCTCAGCTCCACTCCTGCCTTGCCTTTGCACCTAGTCCCCAGGCGTCCTTGCGGAGGGCTTAGGGGCCGGTGGGGTGCACGCTGCCAAGCCCTCCAGCCGTGAGAGCTCTGTCATAGGGAAGGGAATGGCAAGTGCAGGGCTCCTCCAGCGCTCGCTTGGCCGCCCAGACTCAGCACAGCACGGAGAGCACCAGGCTTCCCAGGGCCCCTGGCTGTGGTCTGCAGCCCCACACACCCGGAGGCTGACTCCGTGAGCGCCCAGAAGGTGCCTGACAGACGTCATTTCCCTAGTGCTCTCCCCACCAGCAGAGACGTGTGCAGGTGGTTGGGGCCTGCCCCTGCGTGTCTGGGCTGCCGCCCACAGCCTCCGCTCAGGGGAAGCAGCCCCTGTGCCAAGACCTGCAGGAGGCGCGGGGCGTCCCTGCCTGGAAGCCAAGTGCACGGTCCGCTTGGAAGCGAGCCTCCTTGGGAAGAGTCGAGGGAGCCAAGCCGCGTGCAGCTGCAAGCCCTGCTTGGGCCGAGCCGAGTGTGCCTCCAGGACGGCAGAGCTCCAGCTCTGCTCAGAGGCCGGATCTAGTCAAGTGCCTTGCGCGAGGCTGCTCTGCCCTGGGCGAGACTTGCCCAGGCTTGCCTCGCTGCTAGGCTTGCTGCCCGGGAAGGAGCAGGCTGTGCGATGCTGGGAGAGGCCACTGGCGCCTTCCTGGCCTCAGCTCCACTCCTGCCTTGCCTTTGCATCTAGGCCCCGGGCGTCCTTGGGGAAGGCTTAGGAGCCGGTGGCTTGCACACTGCCGAGCCCTCCAGCAGTGAGGCCTCTCGTCGAGGGGAGGGGAGGGCAAGTGCAGGGCTCCACCAGCGGTTGCTTGGCCGCCCAGACTCAGCGCCGCACGGAGAGCACAAGGCTCCCAGGTCCCCTGGCTGTGGTCTGCAGCCCCACACTCCCGGAGGCTGACTCCGTGGGCGCCCAGAAGGTGCCTGACAGACGTCATGTCCCTAGCGCTCTGCTCCCCGGCAGAGACGTGTGCAGGTGGTGGGGCCTGCCCCTGCGTGTCTGGGCTCCCGCCGGCAGCCCCAGCTCCAGGGAAGCAGCCCCTGAGCCAAGACCTGTAGGGGGCGCGGGGCGCCCCCGCCTGGAAGCCTAGCGCACAGCATGCGGGAAGCGAGCCTCCTCGGGAGAAGAGGAGGCAGCCCAGCTGCGTGCGTCTGCACTCACTCCTTGGGCGGAGCCCAGTGAGCCTCCAGTACGGCAGAGCTCCAGCTCTGCTCAGAGGCCCGATCTGGCAGAGTTGCTGGCGTGAGGCTGCTCTGACCTGGGCGAGCCTTGCCCAGACTTGCCTCGCTGCTAGGCTTCCTGCCCGGGAAGGAGCAGGCTGCGCCAGACAGGCAGACGCTCCTGGCGCCTTCCTGGCCTCAGCTCCACTCCTGCCTTGCCTTTGCACCTAGTCCCCAGGCGTCCTTGCGGAGGGCTTAGGGGCCGGTGGGGTGCACGCTGCCAAGCCCTGCAGCCGTGAGAGCTCTGTCATAGGGAAGGGAATGGCAAGTGCAGGGCTCCTCCAGCGGTCGCTTGGCCGCCCAGACTCAGCACAGCACGGAGAGCACCAGGCTTCCCAGGGCCCCTGGCTGTGGTCTGCAGCCCCACACACCCGGAGGCTGACTCCGTGAGCGCCCAGAAGGTGCCTGACAGACGTCATTTCCCTAGTGCTCTCCCCACCAGCAGAGACGTGTGCAGGTGGTTGGGGCCTGCCCCTGCGTGTCTGGGCTGCCGCCCACAGCCTCCGCTCAGGGGAAGCAGCCCCTGTGCCAAGACCTGCAGGAGGCGCGGGGCGTGCCTGCCTGGAAGCCAAGTGCACGGTCCGCTTGGAAGCGAGCCTCCTTGGGAAGAGTCGAGGGAGCCAAGCCGCGTGCAGCTGCAAGCCCTGCTTGGGCCGAGCCGAGTGTGCCTCCAGGACGGCAGAGCTCCAGCTCTGCTCAGAGGCCGGATCTAGTCAAGTGCCTTGCGCGAGGCTGCTCTGCCCTGGGCGAGACTTGCCCAGGCTTGCCTCGCTGCTAGGCTTGCTGCCCGGGAAGGAGCAGGCTGTGCGATGCTGGGAGAGGCCACTGGCGCCTTCCTGGCCTCAGCTCCACTCCTGCCTTGCCTTTGCATCTAGGCCCCGGGCGTCCTTGGGGAAGGCTTAGGAGCCGGTGGCTTGCACACTGCCAAGCCCTCCAGCAGTGAGGCCTCTCGTAGAGGGGAGGGGAGGGCAAGTGCAGGGCTCCACCAGCGGTTGCTTGGCCGCCCAGACTCAGCGCCGCACGGAGAGCACAAGGCTCCCAGGTCCCCTAGCTGTGGTCTGCAGCCCCACACTCCCGGAGGCTGACTCCGTGGGCGCCCAGAAGGTGCCTGACAGACGTCATGTCCCTAGCACTCTGCTCCCCGGCAGAGACGTGTGCAGGTGGTGGGGCCTGCCCCTGCGTGTCTGGGCTCCCGCCGGCAGCCCCAGCTCCAGGGAAGCAGCCCCTGAGCCAAGACCTGTAGGGGGCGCGGGGCGCCCCCGCCTGGAAGCCTAGCGCACAGCATGCGGGAAGCGAGCCTCCTCGGGAGAAGAGGAGGCAGCCCAGCTGCGTGCGTCTGCACTCACTCCTTGGGCGGAGCCCAGTGAGCCTCCAGTACGGCAGAGCTCCAGCTCTGCTCAGAGGCCCGATCTGGCAGAGTTGCTGGCGTGAGGCTGCTCTGCCCTGGGCGAGCCTTGCCCAGACTTGCCTCGCTGCTAGGCTTCCTGCCCGGGAAGGAGCAGGCTGCGCCAGACAGGCAGACGCTCCTGGGGCCTTCCTGGCCTCAGCTCCACTCCTGCCTTGCCTTTGCACCTAGTCCCCAGGCGTCCTTGCGGAGGGCTTAGGGGCCGGTGGGGTGCACGCTGCCAAGCCCTGCAGCCGTGAGAGCTCTGTCATAGGGAAGGGAATGGCAAGTGCAGGGCTCCTCCAGCGGTCGCTTGGCCGCCCAGACTCAGCACAGCACGGAGAGCACCAGGCTTCCCAGGGCCCCTGGCTGTGGTCTGCAGCCCCACACACCCGGAGGCTGACTCCGTGAGCGCCCAGAAGGTGCCTGACAGACGTCATTTCCCTAGTGCTCTCCCCACCAGCAGAGACGTGTGCAGGTGGTTGGGGCCTGCCCCTGCGTGTCTGGGCTGCCGCCCACAGCCTCCGCTCAGGGGAAGCAGCCCCTGTGCCAAGACCTGCAGGAGGCGCGGGGCGTCCCTGCCTGGAAGCCAAGTGCACGGTCCGCTTGGAAGCGAGCCTCCTTGGGAAGAGTCGAGGGAGCCAAGCCGCGTGCAGCTGCAAGCCCTGCTTGGGCCGAGCCGAGTGTGCCTCCAGGACGGCAGAGCTCCAGCTCTGCTCAGAGGCCGGATCTAGTCAAGTGCCTTGCGCGAGGCTGCTCTGCCCTGGGCGAGACTTGCCCAGGCTTGCCTCGCTGCTAGGCTTGCTGCCCGGGAAGGAGCAGGCTGTGCGATGCTGGGAGAGGCCACTGGCGCCTTCCTGGCCTCAGCTCCACTCCTGCCTTGCCTTTGCATCTAGGCCCCGGGCGTCCTTGGGGAAGGCTTAGGAGCCGGTGGCTTGCACACTGCCGAGCCCTCCAGCAGTGAGGCCTCTCGTCGAGGGGAGGGGAGGGCAAGTGCAGGGCTCCACCAGCGGTTGCTTGGCCGCCCAGACTCAGCGCCGCACGGAGAGCACAAGGCTCCCAGGTCCCCTGGCTGTGGTCTGCAGCCCCACACTCCCGGAGGCTGACTCCGTGGGCGCCCAGAAGGTGCCTGACAGACGTCATGTCCCTAGCGCTCTGCTCCCCGGCAGAGACGTGTGCAGGTGGTGGGGCCTGCCCCTGCGTGTCTGGGCTCCCGCCGGCAGCCCCAGCTCCAGGGAAGCAGCCCCTGAGCCAAGACCTGTAGGGGGCGCGGGGCGCCCCCGCCTGGAAGCCTAGCGCACAGCATGCGGGAAGCGAGCCTCCTCGGGAGAAGAGGAGGCAGCCCAGCTGCGTGCGTCTGCACTCACTCCTTGGGCGGAGCCCAGTGAGCCTCCAGTACGGCAGAGCTCCAGCTCTGCTCAGAGGCCCGATCTGGCAGAGTTGCTGGCGTGAGGCTGCTCTGCCCTGGGCGAGCCTTGCCCAGACTTGCCTCGCTGCTAGGCTTCCTGCCCGGGAAGGAGCAGGCTGCGCCAGACAGGCAGACGCTCCTGGCGCCTTCCTGGCCTCAGCTCCACTCCTGCCTTGCCTTTGCACCTAGTCCCCAGGCGTCCTTGCGGAGGGCTTAGGGGCCGGTGGGGTGCACGCTGCCAAGCCCTGCAGCCGTGAGAGCTCTGTCATAGGGAAGGGAATGGCAAGTGCAGGGCTCCTCCAGCGGTCGCTTGGCCGCCCAGACTCAGCACAGCACGGAGAGCACCAGGCTTCCCAGGGCCCCTGGCTGTGGTCTGCAGCCCCACACACCCGGAGGCTGACTCCGTGAGCGCCCAGACGGTGCCTGACAGACGTCATTTCCCTAGTGCTCTCCCCACCAGCAGAGACGTGTGCAGGTGGTTGGGGCCTGCCCCTGCGTGTCTGGGCTGCCGCCCACAGCCTCCGCTCAGGGGAAGCAGCCCCTGTGCCAAGACCTGCAGGAGGCGCGGGGCGTCCCTGCCTGGAAGCCAAGTGCACGGTCCGCTTGGAAGCGAGCCTCCTTGGGAAGAGTCGAGGGAGCCAAGCCGCGTGCAGCTGCAAGCCCTGCTTGGGCCGAGCCGAGTGTGCCTCCAGGACGGCAGAGCTCCAGCTCTGCTCAGAGGCCGGATCTAGTCAAGTGCCTTGCGCGAGGCTGCTCTGCCCTGGGCGAGACTTGCCCAGGCTTGCCTCGCTGCTAGGCTTGCTGCCCGGGAAGGAGCAGGCTGTGCGATGCTGGGAGAGGCCACTGGCGCCTTCCTGGCCTCAGCTCCACTCCTGCCTTGCCTTTGCATCTAGGCCCCGGGCGTCCTTGGGGAAGGCTTAGGAGCCGGTGGCTTGCACACTGCCGAGCCCTCCAGCAGTGAGGCCTCTCGTAGAGGGGAGGGGAGGGCAAGTGCAGGGCTCCACCAGCGGTTGCTTGGCCGCCCAGACTCAGCGCCGCACGGAGAGCACAAGGCTCCCAGGTCCCCTGGCTGTGGTCTGCAGCCCCACACTCCCGGAGGCTGACTCCGTGGGCGCCCAGAAGGTGCCTGACAGACGTCATGTCCCTAGCGCTCTGCTCCCCGGCAGAGACGTGTGCAGGTGGTGGGGCCTGCCCCTGCGTGTCTGGGCTCCCGCCGGCAGCCCCAGCTCCAGGGAAGCAGCCCCTGAGCCAAGACCTGTAGGGGGCGCGGGGCGCCCCCGCCTGGAAGCCTAGCGCACAGCATGCGGGAAGCGAGCCTCCTCGGGAGAAGAGGAGGCAGCCCAGCTGCGTGCGTCTGCACTCACTCCTTGGGCGGAGCCCAGTGAGCCTCCAGTACGGCAGAGCTCCAGCTCTGCTCAGAGGCCCGATCTGGCAGAGTTGCTGGCGTGAGGCTGCTCTGCCCTGGGCGAGCCTTGCCCAGACTTGCCTCGCTGCTAGGCTTCCTGCCCGGGAAGGAGCAGGCTGCGCCAGACAGGCAGACGCTCCTGGCGCCTTCCTGGCCTCAGCTCCACTCCTGCCTTGCCTTTGCACCTAGTCCCCAGGCGTCCTTGCGGAGGGCTTAGGGGCCGGTGGGGTGCACGCTGCCAAGCCCTGCAGCCGTGAGAGCTCTGTCATAGGGAAGGGAATGGCAAGTGCAGGGCTCCTCCAGCGGTCGCTTGGCCGCCCAGACTCAGCACAGCACGGAGAGCACCAGGCTTCCCAGGGCCCCTGGCTGTGGTCTGCAGCCCCACACACCCGGAGGCTGACTCCGTGAGCGCCCAGAAGGTGCCTGACAGACGTCATTTCCCTAGTGCTCTCCCCACCAGCAGAGACGTGTGCAGGTGGTTGGGGCCTACCCCTGCGTGTCTGGGCTGCCGCCCACAGCCTCCGCTCAGGGGAAGCAGCCCCTGTGCCAAGACCTGCAGGAGGCGCGGGGCGTGCCTGCCTGGAAGCCAAGTGCACGGTCCGCTTGGAAGCGAGCCTCCTTGGGAAGAGTCGAGGGAGCCAAGCCGCGTGCAGCTGCAAGCCCTGCTTGGGCCGAGCCGAGTGTGCCTCCAGGACGGCAGAGCTCCAGCTCTGCTCAGAGGCCGGATCTAGTCAAGTGCCTTGCGCGAGGCTGCTCTGCCCTGGGCGAGACTTGCCCAGGCTTGCCTCGCTGCTAGGCTTGCTGCCCGGGAAGGAGCAGGCTGTGCGATGCTGGGAGAGGCCACTGGCGCCTTCCTGGCCTCAGCTCCACTCCTGCCTTGCCTTTGCATCTAGGCCCCGGGCGTCCTTGGGGAAGGCTTAGGAGCCGGTGGCTTGCACACTGCCAAGCCCTCCAGCAGTGAGGCCTCTCGTAGAGGGGAGGGGAGGGCAAGTGCAGGGCTCCACCAGCGGTTGCTTGGCCGCCCAGACTCAGCGCCGCACGGAGAGCACAAGGCTCCCAGGTCCCCTGGCTGTGGTCTGCAGCCCCACACTCCCGGAGGCTGACTCCGTGGGCGCCCAGAAGGTGCCTGACAGACGTCATGTCCCTAGCGCTCTGCTCCCCGGCAGAGACGTGTGCAGGTGGTGGGGCCTGCCCCTGCGTGTCTGGGCTCCCGCCGGCAGCCCCAGCTCCAGGGAAGCAGCCCCTGAGCCAAGACCTGTAGGGGGCGCGGGGCGCCCCCGCCTGGAAGCCTAGCGCACAGCATGCGGGAAGCGAGCCTCCTCGGGAGAAGAGGAGGCAGCCCAGCTGCGTGCGTCTGCACTCACTCCTTGGGCGGAGCCCAGTGAGCCTCCAGTACGGCAGAGCTCCAGCTCTGCTCAGAGGCCCGATCTGGCAGAGTTGCTGGCGTGAGGCTGCTCTGCCCTGGGCGAGCCTTGCCCAGACTTGCCTCGCTGCTAGGCTTCCTGCCCGGGAAGGAGCAGGCTGCGCCAGACAGGCAGACGCTCCTGGGGCCTTCCTGGCCTCAGCTCCACTCCTGCCTTGCCTTTGCACCTAGTCCCCAGGCGTCCTTGCGGAGGGCTTAGGGGCCGGTGGGGTGCACGCTGCCAAGCCCTGCAGCCGTGAGAGCTCTGTCATAGGGAAGGGAATGGCAAGTGCAGGGCTCCTCCAGCGGTCGCTTGGCCGCCCAGACTCAGCACAGCACGGAGAGCACCAGGCTTCCCAGGGCCCCTGGCTGTGGTCTGCAGCCCCACACACCCGGAGGCTGACTCCGTGAGCGCCCAGAAGGTGCCTGACAGACGTCATTTCCCTAGTGCTCTCCCCACCAGCAGAGACGTGTGCAGGTGGTTGGGGCCTGCCCCTGCGTGTCTGGGCTGCCGCCCACAGCCTCCGCTCAGGGGAAGCAGCCCCTGTGCCAAGACCTGCAGGAGGCGCGGGGCGTCCCTGCCTGGAAGCCAAGTGCACGGTCCGCTTGGAAGCGAGCCTCCTTGGGAAGAGTCGAGGGAGCCAAGCCGCGTGCAGCTGCAAGCCCTGCTTGGGCCGAGCCGAGTGTGCCTCCAGGACGGCAGAGCTCCAGCTCTGCTCAGAGGCCGGATCTAGTCAAGTGCCTTGCGCGAGGCTGCTCTGCCCTGGGCGAGACTTGCCCAGGCTTGTCTCGCTGCTACGCTTGCTGCCCGGGAAGGAGCAGGCTGTGCGATGCTGGGAGAGGCCACTGGCGCCTTCCTGGCCTCAGCTCCACTCCTGCCTTGCCTTTGCATCTAGGCCCCGGGCGTCCTTGGGGAAGGCTTAGGAGCCGGTGGCTTGCACACTGCCAAGACCTCCAGCAGTGAGGCCTCTCGTAGAGGGGAGGGGAGGGCAAGTGCAGGGCTCCACCAGCGGTTGCTTGGCCGCCCAGACTCAGCGCCGCACGGAGAGCACAAGGCTCCCAGGTCCCCTAGCTGTGGTCTGCAGCCCCACACTCCCGGAGGCTGACTCCGTGGGCGCCCAGAAGGTGCCTGACAGACGTCATGTCCCTAGCACTCTGCTCCCCGGCAGAGACGTGTGCAGGTGGTGGGGCCTGCCCCTGCGTGTCTGGGCTCCCGCCGGCAGCCCCAGCTCCAGGGAAGCAGCCCCTGAGCCAAGACCTGTAGGGGGCGCGGGGCGCCCCCGCCTGGAAGCCTAGCGCACAGCATGCGGGAAGCGAGCCTCCTCGGGAGAAGAGGAGGCAGCCCAGCTGCGTGCGTCGCACTCACTCCTTGGGCGGAGCCCAGTGAGCCTCCAGTACGGCAGAGCTCCAGCTCTGCTCAGAGGCCCGATCTGGCAGAGTTGCTGGCGTGAGGCTGCTCTGCCCTGGGCGAGCCTTGCCCAGACTTGCCTCGCTGCTAGGCTTCCTGCCCGGGAAGGAGCAGGCTGCGCCAGACAGGCAGACGCTCCTGGCGCCTTCCTGGCCTCAGCTCCACTCCTGCCTTGCCTTTGCACCTAGTCCCCAGGCGTCCTTGCGGAGGGCTTAGGGGCCGGTGGGGTGCACGCTGCCAAGCCCTGCAGCCGTGAGAGCTCTGTCATAGGGAAGGGAATGGCAAGTGCAGGGCTCCTCCAGCGGTCGCTTGGCCGCCCAGACTCAGCACAGCACGGAGAGCACCAGGCTTCCCAGGGCCCCTGGCTGTGGTCTGCAGCCCCACACACCCGGAGGCTGACTCCGTGAGCGCCCAGAAGGTGCCTGACAGACGTCATTTCCCTAGTGCTCTCCCCACCAGCAGAGACGTGTGCAGGTGGTTGGGGCCTGCCCCTGCGTGTCTGGGCTGCCGCCCACAGCCTCCGCTCAGGGGAAGCAGCCCCTGTGCCAAGACCTGCAGGAGGCGCGGGGCGTGCCTGCCTGGAAGCCAAGTGCACGGTCCGCTTGGAAGCGAGCCTCCTTGGGAAGAGTCGAGGGAGCCAAGCCGCGTGCAGCTGCAAGCCCTGCTTGGGCCGAGCCGAGTGTGCCTCCAGGACGGCAGAGCTCCAGCTCTGCTCAGAGGCCGGATCTAGTCAAGTGCCTTGCGCGAGGCTGCTCTGCCCTGGGCGAGACTTGCCCAGGCTTGCCTCGCTGCTAGGCTTGCTGCCCGGGAAGGAGCAGGCTGTGCGATGCTGGGAGAGGCCACTGGCGCCTTCCTGGCCTCAGCTCCACTCCTGCCTTGCCTTTGCATCTAGGCCCCGGGCGTCCTTGGGGAAGGCTTAGGAGCCGGTGGCTTGCACACTGCCAAGCCCTCCAGCAGTGAGGCCTCTCGTAGAGGGGAGGGGAGGGCAAGTGCAGGGCTCCACCAGCGGTTGCTTGGCCGCCCAGACTCAGCGCCGCACGGAGAGCACAAGGCTCCCAGGTCCCCTGGCTGCGGTCTGCAGCCCCACACTCCCGGAGGCTGACTCCGTGGGCGCCCAGAAGGTGCCTGACAGACGTCATGTCCCTAGCGCTCTGCTCCCCGGCAGAGACGTGTGCAGGTGGTGGGGCCTGCCCCTGCGTGTCTGGGCTCCCGCCGGCAGCCCCAGCTCCAGGGAAGCAGCCCCTGAGCCAAGACCTGTAGGGGGCGCGGGGCGCCCCCGCCTGGAAGCCTAGCGCACAGCATGCGGGAAGCGAGCCTCCTCGGGAGAAGAGGAGGCAGCCCAGCTGCGTGCGTCTGCACTCACTCCTTGGGCGGAGCCCAGTGAGCCTCCAGTACGGCAGAGCTCCAGCTCTGCTCAGAGGCCCGATCTGGCAGAGTTGCTGGCGTGAGGCTGCTCTGCCCTGGGCGAGCCTTGCCCAGACTTGCCTCGCTGCTAGGCTTCCTGCCCGGGAAGGAGCAGGCTGCGCCAGACAGGCAGACGCTCCTGGCGCCTTCCTGGCCTCAGCTCCACTCCTGCCTTGCCTTTGCACCTAGTCCCCAGGCGTCCTTGCGGAGGGCTTAGGGGCCGGTGGGGTGCACGCTGCCAAGCCCTGCAGCCGTGAGAGCTCTGTCATAGGGAAGGGAATGGCAAGTGCAGGGCTCCTCCAGCGGTCGCTTGGCCGCCCAGACTCAGCACAGCACGGAGAGCACCAGGCTTCCCAGGGCCCCTGGCTGTGGTCTGCAGCCCCACACACCCGGAGGCTGACTCCGTGAGCGCCCAGAAGGTGCCTGACAGACGTCATTTCCCTAGTGCTCTCCCCACCAGCAGAGACGTGTGCAGGTGGTTGGGGCCTGCCCCTGCGTGTCTGGCTGCCGCCCACAGCCTCCGCTCAGGGGAAGCAGCCCCTGTGCCAAGACCTGCAGGAGGCGCGGTGCGTGCCTGCCTGGAAGCCAAGTGCACGGTCCGCTTGGAAGCGAGCCTCCTTGGGAAGAGTCGAGGGAGCCAAGCCGCGTGCAGCTGCAAGCCCTGCTTGGGCCGAGCCGAGTGTGCCTCCAGGACGGCAGAGCTCCAGCTCTGCTCAGAGGCCGGATCTAGTCAAGTGCCTTGCGCGAGGCTGCTCTGCCCTGGGCGAGACTTGCCCAGGCTTGCCTCGCTGCTAGGCTTGCTGCCCGGGAAGGAGCAGGCTGTGCGATGCTGGGAGAGGCCACTGGCGCCTTCCTGGCCTCAGCTCCACTCCTGCCTTGCCTTTGCATCTAGGCCCCGGGCGTCCTTGGGGAAGGCTTAGGAGCCGGTGGCTTGCACACTGCCAAGCCCTCCAGCAGTGAGGCCTCTCGTAGAGGGGAGGGGAGGGCAAGTGCAGGGCTCCACCAGCGGTTGCTTGGCCGCCCAGACTCAGCGCCGCACGGAGAGCACAAGGCTCCCAGGTCCCCTAGCTGTGGTCTGCAGCCCCACAGTCCCGGAGGCTGACTCCGTGGGCGCCCAGAAGGTGCCTGACAGACGTCATGTCCCTAGCACTCTGCTCCCCGGCAGAGACGTGTGCAGGTGGTGGGGCCTGCCCCTGCGTGTCTGGGCTCCCGCCGGCAGCCCCAGCTCCAGGGAAGCAGCCCCTGAGCCAAGACCTGTAGGGGGCGCGGGGCGCCCCCGCCTGGAAGCCTAGCGCACAGCATGCGGGAAGCGAGCCTCCTCGGGAGAAGAGGAGGCAGCCCAGCTGCGTGCGTCTGCACTCACTCCTTGGGCGGAGCCCAGTGAGCCTCCAGTACGGCAGAGCTCCAGCTCTGCTCAGAGGCCCGATCTGGCAGAGTTGCTGGCGTGAGGCTGCTCTGCCCTGGGCGAGCCTTGCCCAGACTTGCCTCGCTGCTAGGCTTCCTGCCCGGGAAGGAGCAGGCTGCGCCAGACAGGCAGACGCTCCTGGCGCCTTCCTGGCCTCAGCTCCACTCCTGCCTTGCCTTTGCACCTAGTCCCCAGGCGTCCTTGCGGAGGGCTTAGGGGCCGGTGGGGTGCACGCTGCCAAGCCCTCCAGCCGTGAGAGCTCTGTCATAGGGAAGGGAATGGCAAGTGCAGGGCTCCTCCAGCGGTCGCTTGGCCGCCCAGACTCAGCACAGCACGGAGAGCACCAGGCTTCCCAGGGCCCCTGGCTGTGGTCTGCAGCCCCACACACCCGGAGGCTGACTCCGTGAGCGCCCAGAAGGTGCCTGACAGACGTCATTTCCCTAGTGCTCTCCCCACCAGCAGAGACGTGTGCAGGTGGTTGGGGCCTGCCCCTGCGTGTCTGGGCTGCCGCCCACAGCCTCCGCTCAGGGGAAGCAGCCCCTGTGCCAAGACCTGCAGGAGGCGCGGGGCGTCCCTGCCTGGAAGCCAAGTGCACGGTCCGCTTGGAAGCGAGCCTCCTTGGGAAGAGTCGAGGGAGCCAAGCCGCGTGCAGCTGCAAGCCCTGCTTGGGCCGAGCCGAGTGTGCCTCCAGGACGGCAGAGCTCCAGCTCTGCTCAGAGGCCGGATCTAGTCAAGTGCCTTGCGCGAGGCTGCTCTGCCCTGGGCGAGACTTGCCCAGGCTTGCCTCGCTGCTAGGCTTGCTGCCCGGGAAGGAGCAGGCTGTGCGATGCTGGGAGAGGCCACTGGCGCCTTCCTGGCCTCAGCTCCACTCCTGCCTTGCCTTTGCATCTAGGCCCCGGGCGTCCTTGGGGAAGGCTTAGGAGCCGGTGGCTTGCACACTGCCGAGCCCTCCAGCAGTGAGGCCTCTCGTAGAGGGGAGGGGAGGGCAAGTGCAGGGCTCCACCAGCGGTTGCTTGGCCGCCCAGACTCAGCGCCGCACGGAGAGCACAAGGCTCCCAGGTCCCCTGGCTGTGGTCTGCAGCCCCACACTCCCGGAGGCTGACTCCGTGGGCGCCCAGAAGGTGCCTGACAGACGTCATGTCCCTAGCGCTCTGCTCCCCGGCAGAGACGTGTGCAGGTGGTGGGGCCTGCCCCTGCGTGTCTGGGCTCCCGCCGGCAGCCCCAGCTCCAGGGAAGCAGCCCCTGAGCCAAGACCTGTAGGGGGCGCGGGGCGCCCCCGCCTGGAAGCCTAGCGCACAGCATGCGGGAAGCGAGCCTCCTCGGGAGAAGAGGAGGCAGCCCAGCTGCGTGCGTCTGCACTCACTCCTTGGGCGGAGCCCAGTGAGCCTCCAGTACGGCAGAGCTCCAGCTCTGCTCAGAGGCCCGATCTGGCAGAGTTGCTGGCGTGAGGCTGCTCTGCCCTGGGCGAGCCTTGCCCAGACTTGCCTCGCTGCTAGGCTTCCTGCCCGGGAAGGAGCAGGCTGCGCCAGACAGGCAGACGCTCCTGGCGCCTTCCTGGCCTCAGCTCCACTCCTGCCTTGCCTTTGCACCTAGTCCCCAGGCGTCCTTGCGGAGGGCTTAGGGGCCGGTGTGGTGCACGCTGCCAAGCCCTCCAGCCGTGAGAGCTCTGTCATAGGGAAGGGAATGGCAAGTGCAGGGCTCCTCCAGCGGTCGCTTGGCCGCCCAGACTCAGCACAGCACGGAGAGCACCAGGCTTCCCAGGGCCCCTGGCTGTGGTCTGCAGCCCCACACACCCGGAGGCTGACTCCGTGAGCGCCCAGACGGTGCCTGACAGACGTCATTTCCCTAGTGCTCTCCCCACCAGCAGAGACGTGTGCAGGTGGTTGGGGCCTGCCCCTGCGTGTCTGGGCTGCCGCCCACAGCCTCCGCTCAGGGGAAGCAGCCCCTGTGCCCAAGACCTGCAGGAGGCGCGGGGCGTCCCTGCCTGGAAGCCAAGTGCACGGTCCGCTTGGAAGCGAGCCTCCTGGGAAGAGTCGAGGGAGCCAAGCCGCGTGCAGCTGCAAGCCCTGCTTGGGCCGAGCCGAGTGTGCCTCCAGGACGGCAGAGCTCCAGCTCTGCTCAGAGGCCGGATCTAGTCAAGTGCCTTGCGCGAGGCTGCTCTGCCCTGGGCGAGACTTGCCCAGGCTTGCCTCGCTGCTAGGCTTGCTGCCCGGGAAGGAGCAGGCTGTGCGATGCTGGGAGAGGCCACTGGCGCCTTCCTGGCCTCAGCTCCACTCCTGCCTTGCCTTTGCATCTAGGCCCCGGGCGTCCTTGGGGAAGGCTTAGGAGCCGGTGGCTTGCACACTGCCGAGCCCTCCAGCAGTGAGGCCTCTCGTAGAGGGGAGGGGAGGGCAAGTGCAGGGCTCCACCAGCGGTTGCTTGGCCGCCCAGACTCAGCGCCGCACGGAGAGCACAAGGCTCCCAGGTCCCCTGGCTGTGGTCTGCAGCCCCACACTCCCGGAGGCTGACTCCGTGGGCGCCCAGAAGGTGCCTGACAGACGTCATGTCCCTAGCGCTCTGCTCCCCGGCAGAGACGTGTGCAGGTGGTGGGGCCTGCCCCTGCGTGTCTGGGCTCCCGCCGGCAGCCCCAGCTCCAGGGAAGCAGCCCCTGAGCCAAGACCTGTAGGGGGCGCGGGGCGCCCCCGCCTGGAAGCCTAGCGCACAGCATGCGGGAAGCGAGCCTCCTCGGGAGAAGAGGAGGCAGCCCAGCTGCGTGCGTCTGCACTCACTCCTTGGGCGGAGCCCAGTGAGCCTCCAGTACGGCAGAGCTCCAGCTCTGCTCAGAGGCCCGATCTGGCAGAGTTGCTGGCGTGAGGCTGCTCTGCCCTGGGCGAGCCTTGCCCAGACTTGCCTCGCTGCTAGGCTTCCTGCCCGGGAAGGAGCAGGCTGCGCCAGACAGGCAGACGCTCCTGGCGCCTTCCTGGCCTCAGCTCCACTCCTGCCTTGCCTTTGCACCTAGTCCCCAGGCGTCCTTGCGGAGGGCTTAGGGGCCGGTGGGGTGCACGCTGCCAAGCCCTCCAGCCGTGAGAGCTCTGTCATAGGGAAGGGAATGGCAAGTGCAGGGCTCCTCCAGCGGTCGCTTGGCCGCCCAGACTCAGCACAGCACGGAGAGCACCAGGCTTCCCAGGGCCCCTGGCTGTGGTCTGCAGCCCCACACACCCGGAGGCTGACTCCGTGAGCGCCCAGACGGTGCCTGACAGACGTCATTTCCCTAGTGCTCTCCCCACCAGCAGAGACGTGTGCAGGTGGTTGGGGCCTGCCCCTGCGTGTCTGGGCTGCCGCCCACAGCCTCCGCTCAGGGGAAGCAGCCCCTGTGCCAAGACCTGCAGGAGGCGCGGGGCGTCCCTGCCTGGAAGCCAAGTGCACGGTCCGCTTGGAAGCGAGCCTCCTTGGGAAGAGTCGAGGGAGCCAAGCCGCGTGCAGCTGCAAGCCCTGCTTGGGCCGAGCCGAGTGTGCCTCCAGGACGGCAGAGCTCCAGCTCTGCTCAGAGGCCGGATCTAGTCAAGTGCCTTGCGCGAGGCTGCTCTGCCCTGGGCGAGACTTGCCCAGGCTTGCCTCGCTGCTAGGCTTGCTGCCCGGGAAGGAGCAGGCTGTGCGATGCTGGGAGAGGCCACTGGCGCCTTCCTGGCCTCAGCTCCACTCCTGCCTTGCCTTTGCATCTAGGCCCCGGGCGTCCTTGGGGAAGGCTTAGGAGCCGGTGGCTTGCACACTGCCGAGCCCTCCAGCAGTGAGGCCTCTCGTAGAGGGGAGGGGAGGGCAAGTGCAGGGCTCCACCAGCGGTTGCTTGGCCGCCCAGACTCAGCGCCGCACGGAGAGCACAAGGCTCCCAGGTCCCCTGGCTGTGGTCTGCAGCCCCACACTCCCGGAGGCTGACTCCGTGGGCGCCCAGAAGGTGCCTGACAGACGTCATGTCCCTAGCGCTCTGCTCCCCGGCAGAGACGTGTGCAGGTGGTGGGGCCTGCCCCTGCGTGTCTGGGCTCCCGCCGGCAGCCCCAGCTCCAGGGAAGCAGCCCCTGAGCCAAGACCTGTAGGGGGCGCGGGGCGCCCCCGCCTGGAAGCCTAGCGCACAGCATGCGGGAAGCGAGCCTTCCTCGGGAGAAGAGGAGGCAGCCCAGCTGCGTGCGTCTGCACTCACTCCTTGGGCGGAGCCCAGTGAGCCTCCAGTACGGCAGAGCTCCAGCTCTGCTCAGAGGCCCGATCTGGCAGAGTTGCTGGCGTGAGGCTGCTCTGCCCTGGGCGAGCCTTGCCCAGACTTGCCTCGCTGCTAGGCTTCCTGCCCGGGAAGGAGCAGGCTGCGCCAGACAGGCAGACGCTCCTGGCGCCTTCCTGGCCTCAGCTCCACTCCTGCCTTGCCTTTGCACCTAGTCCCCAGGCGTCCTTGCGGAGGGCTTAGGGGCCGGTGGGGTGCACGCTGCCAAGCCTCCAGCCGTGAGAGCTCTGTCATAGGGAAGGGAATGGCAAGTGCAGGGCTCCTCCAGCGGTCGCTTGGCCGCCCAGACTCAGCACAGCACGGAGAGCACCAGGCTTCCCAGGGCCCCTGGCTGTGGTCTGCAGCCCCACACACCCGGAGGCTGACTCCGTGAGCGCCCAGACGGTGCCTGACAGACGTCATTTCCCTAGTGCTCTCCCCACCAGCAGAGACGTGTGCAGGTGGTTGGGGCCTGCCCCTGCGTGTCTGGGCTGCCGCCCACAGCCTCCGCTCAGGGGAAGCAGCCCCTGTGCCAAGACCTGCAGGAGGCGCGGGGCGTCCCTGCCTGGAAGCCAAGTGCACGGTCCGCTTGGAAGCGAGCCTCCTTGGGAAGAGTCGAGGGAGCCAAGCCGCGTGCAGCTGCAAGCCCTGCTTGGGCCGAGCCGAGTGTGCCTCCAGGACGGCAGAGCTCCAGCTCTGCTCAGAGGCCGGATCTAGTCAAGTGCCTTGCGCGAGGCTGCTCTGCCCTGGGCGAGACTTGCCCAGGCTTGCCTCGCTGCTAGGCTTGCTGCCCGGGAAGGAGCAGGCTGTGCGATGCTGGGAGAGGCCCCTGGCGCCTTCCTGGCCTCAGCTCCACTCCTGCCTTGCCTTTGCATCTAGGCCCCGGCGTCCTTGGGGAAGGCTTAGGAGCCGGTGGCTTGCACACTGCCGAGCCCTCCAGCAGTGAGGCCTCTCGTAGAGGGGAGGGGAGGGCAAGTGCAGGGCTCCACCAGCGGTTGCTTGGCCGCCCAGGACTCAGCGCCGCACCGGAGAGCACAAGGCTCCCAGGTCCCCTGGCTGTGGTCTGCAGCCCCACACTCCCGGAGGCTGACTCCGTGGGCGCCCAGAAGGTGCCTGACAGACGTCATGTCCCTAGCGCTCTGCTCCCCGGCAGAGACGTGTGCAGGTGGTGGGGCCTGCCCCTGCGTGTCTGGGCTCCCGCCGGCAGCCCCAGCTCCAGGGAAGCAGCCCCTGAGCCAAGACCTGTAGGGGGCGCGGGGCGCCCCCGCCTGGAAGCCTAGCGCACAGCATGCGGGAAGCGAGCCTCCTCGGGAGAAGAGGAGGCAGCCCAGCTGCGTGCGTCTGCACTCACTCCTTGGGCGGAGCCCAGTGAGCCTCCAGTACGGCAGAGCTCCAGCTCTGCTCAGAGGCCCGATCTGGCAGAGTTGCTGGCGTGAGGCTGCTCTGCCCTGGGCGAGCCTTGCCCAGACTTGCCTCGCTGCTAGGCTTCCTGCCCGGGAAGGAGCAGGCTGCGCCAGACAGGCAGACGCTCCTGGCGCCTTCCTGGCCTCAGCTCCACTCCTGCCTTGCCTTTGCACCTAGTCCCCAGGCGTCCTTGCGGAGGGCTTAGGGGCCGGTGGGGTGCACGCTGCCAAGCCCTCCAGCCGTGAGAGCTCTGTCATAGGGAAGGGAATGGCAAGTGCAGGGCTCCTCCAGCGGTCGCTTGGCCGCCCAGACTCAGCACAGCACGGAGAGCACCAGGCTTCCCAGGGCCCCTGGCTGTGGTCTGCAGCCCCACACACCCGGAGGCTGACTCCGTGAGCGCCCAGACGGTGCCTGACAGACGTCATTTCCCTAGTGCTCTCCCCACCAGCAGAGACGTGTGCAGGTGGTTGGGGCCTGCCCCTGCGTGTCTGGGCTGCCGCCCACAGCCTCCGCTCAGGGGAAGCAGCCCCTGTGCCAAGACCTGCAGGAGGCGCGGGGCGTCCCTGCCTGGAAGCCAAGTGCACGGTCCGCTTGGAAGCGAGCCTCCTTGGGAAGAGTCGAGGGAGCCAAGCCGCGTGCAGCTGCAAGCCCTGCTTGGGCCGAGCCGAGTGTGCCTCCAGGACGGCAGAGCTCCAGCTCTGCTCAGAGGCCGGATCTAGTCAAGTGCCTTGCGCGAGGCTGCTCTGCCCTGGGCGAGACTTGCCCAGGCTTGCCTCGCTGCTAGGCTTGCTGCCCGGGAAGGAGCAGGCTGTGCGATGCTGGGAGAGGCCACTGGCGCCTTCGCCTGGCCTCAGCTCCACTCCTGCCTTGCCTTTGCATCTAGGCCCGGGCGTCCTTGGGGAAGGCTTAGGAGCCGGTGGCTTGCACACTGCCGAGCCCTCCAGCAGTGAGGCCTCTCGTAGAGGGGAGGGGAGGGCAAGTGCAGGGCTCCACCAGCGGTTGCTTGGCTGCCCAGACTCAGCGCCGCACGGAGAGCACAAGGCTCCCAGGTCCCCTGGCTGTGGTCTGCAGCCCCACACTCCCGGAGGCTGACTCCGTGGGCGCCCAGAAGGTGCCTGACAGACGTCATGTCCCTAGCGCTCTGCTCCCCGGCAGAGACGTGTGCAGGTGGTGGGGCCTGCCCCTGCGTGCCTGGGCTCCCGCCGGCAGCCCCAGCTCCAGGGAAGCAGCCCCTGAGCCAAGACCTGTAGGGGGCGCGGGGCGCCCCCGCCTGGAAGCCTAGCGCACAGCATGCGGGAAGCGAGCCTCCTCGGGAGAAGAGGAGGCAGCCCAGCTGCGTGCGTCTGCACTCACTCCTTGGGCGGAGCCCAGTGAGCCTCCAGTACGGCAGAGCTCCAGCTCTGCTCAGAGGCCCGATCTGGCAGAGTTGCTGGCGTGAGGCTGCTCTGCCCTGGGCGAGCCTTGCCCAGACTTGCCTCGCTGCTAGGCTTCCTGCCCGGGAAGGAGCAGGCTGCGCCAGACAGGCAGACGCTCCTGGCGCCTTCCTGGCCTCAGCTCCACTCCTGCCTTGCCTTTGCACCTAGTCCCCAGGCGTCCTTGGCGGAGGGCTTAGGGGCCGGTGGGGTGCACGCTGCCAAGCCTGCAGCCGTGAGAGCTCTGTCATAGGAAGGGAATGGCAAGTGCAGGGCTCCTCCAGCGGTCGCTTGGCCGCCCAGACTCAGCACAGCACGGAGAGCACCAGGCTTCCCAGGGCCCCTGGCTGTGGTCTGCAGCCCCACACACCCGGAGGCTGACTCCGTGGAGCGCCCAGAAGGTGCCTGACAGACGTCATTTCCCTAGTGCTCTCCCCACCAGCAGAGACGTGTGCAGGTGGTTGGGGCCTGCCCCTGCGTGTCTGGGCTGCCGCCCACAGCCTCCGCTCAGGGGAAGCAGCCCCTGTGCCAAG
>NW_026292748.1:0-43676 GCF_023091745.1 Budorcas taxicolor
GGATCTGTGGCTTTCCCTCGAGGCTGTCCCTCGAGGCTTTCCCACGAGGCTTTCCCACAGGGCTGTGCCACGTGCCACCTTGGTGTGAGTCGATCCTCGGCGTGAAAGACGAGCCGGTGAAGGGAAAAGAGGTTCCTCTGGAATGGACTGAGACATCTGGGGGACTCTTGGAATGGTGGCACGACCCTGGAGTTCCTCTCGCCGGTCCTGTTGAGAGGGCCTCCTCTTGAGAAGCGACGGGAACGCCGGGAACTCTTTCCCGACGAAGCAGGGAAAGGATCCCTCATTTCGAGCTACGAGGCGGAAACGGGGCTTCTCTGGATATGGGCGGGACCCTCGTGATTCCTCTCGAGTGGAGACGGGTATGTCGGGGAACTTCTTGATTTGCACCAAGGGTGTGAAGGACCCTTTCGAAATTCCAGAGGTGAGGTGTGATCAGCCTCGAGACGCCTCAGCGGAAATGGGCCTCATCTCGCCTGGAGGGGAGAACCTCCTGGATTTTCTCGAGTTGCGGCAGGTCTTCTCGAGTTACGACGGGGACCTCAGGGACCCGCTCTGGTGGCCTCAGGAAAGGCCAGTCCCCATGCGAGTTGCTAGGGGACCTCTCGGGATTCCTCTCCCGTCCATGCCGGGGCCTCAGTCCTTGTGTTGAGTCGGGGCCGGAACCTGAGGATTCCTCTCCAGTGTTGCCATGGATCTTGGGGTGCTTCTGAGTCTCCCCAGGGGAGTCAGGCCTCGTCTCGAGTGGGGGCATGCACGTGCGCTTTCCTCCCGAGCTGCAACAGTAGTGTCACGCTTCCTGTCACGTGGATCAAGGGATCTGTGGCTTTCCCTCGAGGCTGTCCCTCGAGGCTTTCCCACGAGGCTTTCCCACAGGGCTGTGCCACGTGCCACCTTGGTGTGAGTCGATCCTCGGCGTGAAAGACGAGCCGGTGAAGGGAAAAGAGGTTCCTCTGGAATGGACTGAGACATCTGGGGGACTCTTGGAATGGTGGCACGACCCTGGAGTTCCTCTCGCCGTTCCTGTTGAGAGGGCCTCCTCTTGAGATGCGACGGGAAGGCCGGGAACTCTTTCCCGACGAAGCAGGGAAAGGATCCCTCATCTCGAGCTACGAGGCGGAAACGGGGCTCCTCTGGATGTGGGCGGGACCGTCGTGATTTCTCTCGAGTGGAGACGGGTATGTCGGGGAACTTCCTGATTTGCACCAAGGGTGTGAAGGACCCTTTCGAAATTCCAGAGGTGAGGTGTGATCAGCCTCGAGACGCCTCATCGGAAATGGGCCTCATCTCGCCTGGAGGGGAGAACCTCCTGGATTTTCTCGAGTTGCGGCAGGTCTTCTCGAGTTACGACGGGGACCTCAGGGACCCGCTCTGGTGGCCTCAGGAAAGGCCAGTCCCCATGCGAGTTGCTAGGGGACCTCTCGGGATTCCTCTCCCGTCCATGCCGGGGCCTCAGTCCTTGCGTGGAGTCGGGGCCGGAACCTGAGAATTCCTCTCCAGTGTTGCCATGGATCTTGGGGTGCTTCTGAGTCTCCCCAGGGGAGTCAGGCCTCGTCTCGAGTGGGGGCATGCACGTGCGCTTTGCTCCCGAGCTGCAGCAGTAGTGTCACGCTTCCTGTCACGTGGATCAAGGGATCTGTGGCTTTCCCTCGAGGCTGTCCCTCGAGGCTTTCCCACGAGGCTTTGCCACAGGGCTGTGCCACGTGCCACCTTGGTGTGAGTCGATCCTCGGCGTGAAAGACGAGCCGGTGAAGGGAAAAGTGGTTCCTCTGGAATGGACTGAGACATCTGGGGGACTCTTGGAATGGTGGCACGACCCTGGAGTTCCTCTCGCCGTTCCTGTTGATAGGGCCTCCTCTTGAGAGGCGACGGGAACGCTGGGAACTCTTTCCCGACGAAGCAGGGAAAGGATCCCTCATCTCGAGCTACGAGGCGGAAACGGGGCTCCTCTGGATGTGGGCGGGACCCTCGTGATTCCTCTCGAGTGGAGACGGCTAGGTCGGGGAACTTCTTGATTTGCACCAAGGGTGTGAAGGACCCTTTCGAAGTGCCAGAGGTGAGGTGTGATCAGCCTCGAGACGCCTCAGCGGAAATGGGCCTCATCTCGCCTGGAGGGGAGAACCTCCTGGATTTTCTCGAGTTGCGGCAGGTCTTCTCGAGTTACGACGGGGACCTCAGGGACCCGCTCTGGTGGCCTCAGGAAAGGCCAGTCCCCATGCGAGTTGCTAGGGGACCTCTCGGGATTCCTCTCCCGTCCATGCCGGGGCCTCAGTCCTTGTGTGGAGTCGGGGCCGGAACCTGAGGATTCCTCTCCAGTGTTGCCATGGATCTTGGGGTGCTTCTGAGTCTCCCCAGGGGAGTCAGGCCTCGTCTCGAGTGGGGGCATGCACGTGCGCTTTCCTCCCGAGCTGCAGCAGTAGTGTCACGCTTCCTGTCACGTGGATCAAGGGATCTGTGGCTTTCCCTCGAGGCTGTCCCTCGAGGCTTTCCCACGAGGCTTTCCCACAGGGCTGTGCCACGTGCCACCTTTGTGTGAGTCGATCCTCGGCGTGAAAGACGAGCCGGTGAAGGGAAAAGAGGTTCCTCTGGAATGGACTGAGACATCTGGGGGACTCTTGGAATGGTGGCACGACCCTGGAGTTCCTCTCGCCGTTCCTGTTGAGAGGGCCTCCTCTTGAGATGCGACGGGAAGGCCGGGAACTCTTTCCCGACGAAGCAGGGAAAGGATCCCTCATCTCGAGCTACGAGGCGGAAACGGGGCTCCTCTGGATGTGGGCGGGACCCTCGTGATTCCTCTCGAGTGGAGACGGGTATGTCGGGGAACTTCTTGATTTGCACCAAGGGTGTGAAGGACCCTTTCGAAGTGCCAGAGGTGAGGTGTGATCAGCCTCGAGACGCCTCAGCGGAAATGGGCCTCATCTCGCCTGGAGGGGAGAACCTCCTGGATTTTCTCGAGTTGCGGCAGGTCTTCTCGAGTTACGACGGGGACCTCAGGGACCCGCTCTGGTGGCCTCAGGAAAGGCCAGTCCCCATGCGAGTTGCTAGGGGACCTCTCGGGATTCCTCTCCCGTCCATGCCGGGGCCTCAGTCCTTGCGTGGAGTCGGGGCCGGAACCTGAGGATTCCTCTCCAGTGTTGCCATGGATCTTGGGGTGCTTCTGAGTCTCCCCAGGGGAGTCAGGCCTCGTCTCGAGTGGGGGCATGCACGTACGCTTTCCTCCCAAGCTGCAGCAGTAGTGTCACGCTTCCTGTCACGTGGATCAAGGGATCTGTGGCTTTCCCTCGAGGCTGTCCCTCGAGGCTTTCCCACGAGGCTTTCCCACAGGGCTGTGCCACGTGCCACCTTGGTGTGAGTCGATCCTCGGCGTGAAAGACGAGCCCGTGAAGGGAAAAGAGGTTCCTCTGGAATGGACTGAGACATCTCGGGAACTCTTGGAATGGTGGCACGACCCTGGAGTTCCTCTCGCCGTTCCTGTTGAGAGGGCCTCCTCTTGAGATGCGACGGGAAGGCCGGGAACTCTTTCCCGACGAAGCAGGGAAAGGATCCCTCATCTCGAGCTACGAGGCGGAAACGGGGCTCCTCTGGATATGGGCGGGACCCTCGTGATTCCTCTCGAGTGGAGACGGCTAGGTCGGGGAACTTCTTGATTTGCACCAAGGGTGTGAAGGACCCTTTCGAAGTTCCAGAGGTGAGGTGTGATCAGCCTCGAGACGCCTCAGCGGAAATGGGCCTCATCTCGCTTGGAGGGGAGAACCTCCTGGATTTTCTCGAGTTGCGGCAGGTCTTCTCGAGTTATGACGGGGACCTCAGGGACCCGCTCTGGTGGCCTCAGGAAAGGCCAGTCCCCATGCGAGTTGCTAGGGGACCTCTCGGGATTCCTCTCCCGTCCATGCCGGGGCCTCAGTCCTTGTGTGGAGTCGGGGCCGGAACCTGAGGATTCCTCTCCAGTGTTGCCATGGATCTTGGGGTGCTTCTGAGTCTCCCCAGGGGAGTCAGGCCTCGTCTCGAGTGGGGGCATGCACGTGCGCTTTCCTCCCGAGCTGCAGCAGTAGTGTCACGCTTCCTGTCACGTGGATCAAGGGATCTGTGTCTTTCCCTCGAGGCTGTCCCTCGAGGCTTTCCCACGAGGCTTTCCCACAGGGCTGTGCCACGTGCCACCTTGGTGTGAGTCGATCCTCGGCGTGAAAGACGAGCCGGTGAAGGGAAAAGAGGTTCCTCTGGAATGGACTGAGAAATCTCGGGGACTCTTGGAATGGTGGCACGACCCTGGAGTTCCTCTCGCCGGTCCTGTTGAGAGGGCCTCCTCTTGAGATGCGACGGGAAGGCCGGGAACTCTTTCCCGACGAAGCAGGGAAAGGATCCCTCATCTCGAGCTACGAGGCGGAAACGGGGCTCCTCTGGATGTGCCGGGACCCTCGTGATTCCTCTCGAGTGGAGACGGGTATGTCGGGGAACTTCTTGATTTGCACCAAGGGTGTGAAAGACCCTTTCGAAATTCCAGAGGTGAGGTGTGATCAGCCTCGAGACGCCTCAGCGGAAATGGGCCTCATCTCGCCTGGAGGGGAGAACCTCCTGGATTTTCTCGAGTTGCGGCAGGTCTTCTCGAGTTACGACGGGGACCTCAGGGACCCGCTCTGGTGGCCTCAGGAAAGGCCAGTCCCCATGCGAGTTGCTAGGGGACCTCTCGGGATTCCTCTCCCGTCCATGCCGGGGCCTCAGTCCTTGTGTGGAGTCGGGGCCGGAACCTGAGGATTCCTCTCCAGTGTTGCCATGGATCTTGGGGTGCTTCTGAGTCTCCCCAGGGTAGTCAGGCCTCATCTCGAGTGGGGGCATGCACGTGCGCTTTCCTCCCGAGCTGCAGCAGTAGTGTCACGCTTCCTGTCACGTGGATCAAGGGATCTGTGGCTTTCCCTCTAGGCTGTCCCTCGAGGCTTTCCCACGAGGCTTTCCCACAGGGCTGTGCCACGTGCCACCTTGGTGTGAGTCGATCCTCGGCGTGAAAGACGAGCCGGTGAAGGGAAAAGAGGTTCCTCTGGAATGGACTGAGACATCTGGGGGACTCTTGGAATGGTGGCACGACCCTGGAGTTCCTCTCGCCGTTCCTGTTGAGAGGGCCTCCTCTTGAGATGCGACGGGAAGGCCGGGAACTCTTTCCCGACGAAGCAGGGAAAGGATCCCTCATCTCGAGCTACGAGGCGGAAACGGGGCTCCTCTGGATGTGGGCGGGACCGTCGTGATTCCTCTCGAGTGGAGATGGGTATGTCGGGGAACTTCTTGATTTGCACCAAGGGTGTGAAGGACCCTTTCGAAATTCCAGAGGTGAGGTGTGATCAGCCTCGAGACGCCTCAGCGGAAATGGGCCTCATCTCGCCTGGAGGGGAGAACCTCCTGGATTTTCTCGAGTTGCGGCAGGTCTTCTCGAGTTACAACGGGGACCTCAGGGACCCGCTCTGGTGGCCTCAGGAAAGGCCAGTCCCCATGCGAGTTGCTAGGGGACCTCTCGGGATTCCTCTCCCGTCCATGCCGGGGCCTCAGTCCTTGTGTGGAGTCGGGACCGGAACCTGAGGATTCCTCTCCAGTGTTGCCATGGATCTTGGGGTGCTTCTGAGTCTCCCCAGGGGAGTCAGGCCTCGTCTCGAGTGGGGGCATGCACGTGCGCTTTCCTCCCGAGCTGCAGCAGTAGTGTCACGCTTCCTGTCACGTGGATCAAGGGATCTGTGGCTTTCCCTCGAGGCTGTCCCTCGAGGCTTTCCCACGAGGCTTTCCCACAGGGCTGTGCCACGTGCCACCTTGGTGTGAGTCGATCCTCGGCGTGAAAGACTAGCCGGTGAAGGGAAAAGAGGTTCCTCTGGAATGGACTGAGACATCTGGGGGACTCTTGGAATGGTGGCACGACCCTGGAGTTCCTCTCGCCGTTCCTGTTGAGAGGGCCTCCTCTTGAGAAGCGACGGGAACGCCGGGAACTCTTTCCCGACGAAGCAGGGAAAGGATCCCTCATTTCGAGCTACGAGGCGGAAACGGGGCTCCTCTGGATATGGGCGGGACCCTCGTGATTCCTCTCGAGTGGAGACGGGTATGTCGGGGAACTTCTTGATTTGCACCAAGGGTGTGAAGGACCCTTTCGAAATTCCAGAGGTGAGGTGTGATCAGCCTCGAGACGCCTCAGCAGAAATGGGCCTCATCTCGCCTGGAGGGGAGAACCTCCTGGATTTTCTCGAGTTGCGGCAGGTCTTCTCGAGTTACGACGGGGACCTCAGGGACCCGCTCTGGTGGCCTCAGGAAAGGCCAGTCCCCATGCGAGTTGCTAGGGGACCTCTCGGGATTCCTCTCCCGTCCATGCCGGGGCCTCAGTCCTTGTGTTGAGTCGGGGCCGGAACCTGAGGATTCCTCTCCAGTGTTGCCATGGATCTTGGGGTGCTTCTGAGTCTCCCCAGGGGAGTCAGGCCTCGTCTCGAGTGGGGGCATGCACGTGCGCTTTCCTCCCGAGCTGCAACAGTAGTGTCACGCTTCCTGTCACGTGGATCAAGGGATCTGTGGCTTTCCCTCGAGGCTGTCCCTCGAGGCTTTCCCACGAGGCTTTCCCACAGGGCTGTGCCACGTGCCACCTTGGTGTGAGTCGATCCTCGGCGTGAAAGACGAGCCGGTGAAGGGAAAAGAGGTTCCTCTGGAATGGACTGAGACATCTGGGGGACTCTTGGAATGGTGGCACGACCCTGGAGTTCCTCTCGCCGTTCCTGTTGAGAGGGCCTCCTCTTGAGATGCGACGGGAAGGCCGGGAACTCTTTCCCGACGAAGCAGGGAAAGGATCCCTCATCTCGAGCTACGAGGCGGAAACGGGGCTCCTCTGGATGTGGGCGGGACCGTCGTGATTTCTCTCGAGTGGAGACGGGTATGTCGGGGAACTTCTTGATTTGCACCAAGGGTGTGAAGGACCCTTTCGAAATTCCAGAGGTGAGGTGTGATCAGCCTCGAGACGCCTCATCGGAAATGGGCCTCATCTCGCCTGGTGGGGAGAACCTCCTGGATTTTCTCGAGTTGCGGCAGGTCTTCTCGAGTTACGACGGGGACCTCAGGGACCCGCTCTGGTGGCCTCAGGAAAGGCCAGTCCCCATGCGAGTTGCTAGGGGACCTCTCGGGATTCCTCTCCCGTCCATGCCGGGGCCTCAGTCCTTGCGTGGAGTCGGGGCCGGAACCTGAGGATTCCTCTCCAGTGTTGCCATGGATCTTGGGGTGCTTCTGAGTCTCCCCAGGGGAGTCAGGCCTCGTCTCGAGTGGGGGCATGCACGTGCGCTTTGCTACCGAGCTGCAGCAGTAGTGTCACGCTTCCTGTCACGTGGATCAAGGGATCTGTGGCTTTCCCTCGAGGCTGTCCCTCGAGGCTTTCCCACGAGGCTTTGCCACAGGGCTGTGCCACGTGCCACCTTGGTGTGAATCGATCCTCGGCGTGAAAGACGAGCCGGTGAAGGGAAAAGAGGTTCCTCTGGAATGGACTGAGACATCTGGGGGACTCTTGGAATGGTGGCACGACCCTGGAGTTCCTCTCGCCGTTCCTGTTGATAGGGCCTCCTCTTGAGAGGCGACGGGAACGCCGGGAACTCTTTCCCGACGAAGCAGGGAAAGGATCCCTCATCTCGAGCTACGAGGCGGAAACGGGGCTCCTCTGGATGTGGGCGGGACCCTCGTGATTCCTCTCGAGTGGAGACGGCTAGGTCGGGGAACTTCTTGATTTGCACCAAGGGTGTGAAGGACCCTTTCGAAGTGCCAGAGGTGAGGTGTGATCAGCCTCGAGACGCCTCAGCGGAAATGGGCCTCATCTCGCCTGGAGGGGAGAACCTCCTGGATTTTCTCGAGTTGCGGCAGGTCTTCTCGAGTTACGACGGGGACCTCAGGGACACGCTCTGGTGGCCTCAGGAAAGGCCAGTCCCCATGCGAGTTGCTAGGGGACCTCTCGGGATTCCTCTCCCGTCCATGCCGGGGCCTCAGTCCTTGTGTGGAATCGGGGCCGGAACCTGAGGATTCCTCTCCAGTGTTGCCATGGATCTTGGGGTGCTTCTGAGTCTCCCCAGGGGAGTCAGGCCTCGTCTCGAGTGGGGGCATGCACGTGCGATTTCCTCCCAGGCTGCAGCAGTAGTGTCACGCTTCCTGTCACGTGGATCAAGGGATCTGTGGCTTTCCCTCGAGGCTGTCCCTCGAGGCTTTCCCACGAGGCTTTCCCACAGGGCTGTGCCACGTGCCACCTTGGTGTGAGTCGATCCTCGGCGTGAAAGACGAGCCGGTGAAGGGAAAAGAGGTTCCTCTGGAATGGACTGAGACATCTGGGGGACTCTTGGAATGGTGGCACGACCCTGGAGTTCCTCTCGCCGTTCCTGTTGAGAGGGCCTCCTTTTGAGAGGCGACGGGAACGCCGGGAACTCTTTCCCGATGAAGCAGGGAAAGGATCCCTCATCTCGAGCTACGAGGCGGAAACGGGGCTCCTCTGGATATGGGCGGGACCCTCGTGATTCCTCTCGAGTGGAGACGGCTAGGTCGGGGAACTTCTTGATTTGCACCAAGGGTGTGAAGGACCCTTTCGAAATTCCAGAGGTGAGGTGTGATCAGCCCCGAGACGCCTCAGCGGAAATGGGCCTCATCTCGCCTGGAGGGGAGAACCTCCTGGATTTTCTCGAGTTGCGGCAGGTCTTCTCGAGTTACGACGGGGACCTCAGGGACCCGCTCTGGTGGCCTCAGGAAAGGCCAGTCCCCATGCGAGTTGCTAGGGGACCTCTCGGGATTCCTCTCCCGTCCATGCCGGGGCCTCAGTCCTTGCGTGGAGTCGGGGCCGGAACCTGAGGATTCCTCTCCAGTGTTGCCATGGATCTTGGGGTGCTTCTGAGTCTCCCCAGGGGAGTCAGGCCTCGTCTCGAGTGGGGGCATGCACGTACGCTTTCCTCCCAAGCTGCAGCAGTAGTGTCACGCTTCCTGTCACGTGGATCAAGGGATCTGTGGCTTTCCCTCGAGGCTGTCCCTCGAGGCTTTCCCACGAGGCTTTCCCACAGGGCTGTGCCACGTGCCACCTTGGTGTGAGTCGATCCTCGGCGTGAAAGACGAGCCCGTGAAGGGAAAAGAGGTTCCTCTGGAATGGACTGAGACATCTCGGGGACTCTTGGAATGGTGGCACGACCCTGGAGTTCCTCTCGCCGTTCCTGTTGAGAGGGCCTCCTCTTGAGATGCGACGGGAAGGCCGGGAACTCTTTCCCGACGAAGCAGGGAAAGGATCCCTCATCTCGAGCTACGAGGCGGAAACGGGGCTCCTCTGGATATGGGCGGGACCCTCGTGATTCCTCTCGAGTGGAGACGGCTAGGTCGGGGAACTTCTTGATTTGCACCAAGGGTGTGAAGGACCCTTTCGAAGTTCCAGAGGTGAGGTGTGATCAGCCTCGAGACGCCTCAGCGGAAATGGGCCTCATCTCGCCTGGAGGGGAGAACCTCCTGGATTTTCTCGAGTTGCGGCAGGTCTTCTCGAGTTATGACGGGGACCTCAGGGACCCGCTCTGGTGGCCTCAGGAAAGGCCAGTCCCCATGCGAGTTGCTAGGGGACCTCTCGGGATTCCTCTCCCGTCCATGCCGGGGCCTCAGTCCTTGTGTGGAGTCGGGGCCGGAACCTGAGGATTCCTCTCCAGTGTTGCCATGGATCTTGGGGTGCTTCTGAGTCTCCCCAGGGGAGTCAGGCCTCGTCTCGAGTGGGGGCATGCACGTGCGCTTTCCTCCCGAGCTGCAGCAGTAGTGTCACGCTTCCTGTCACGTGGATCAAGGGATCTGTGGCTTTCCCTCGAGGCTGTCCCTCGAGGCTTTCCCACGAGGCTTTCCCACAGGGCTGTGCCACGTGCCACCTTGGTGTGAGTCGATCCTCGGCGTGAAAGACGAGCCGGTGAAGGGAAAAGAGGTTCCTCTGGAATGGACTGAGAAATCTCGGGGACTCTTGGAATGGTGGCACGACCCTGGAGTTCCTCTCGCCGGTCCTGTTGAGAGGGCCTCCTCTTGAGATGCGACGGGAAGGCCGGGAACTCTTTCCCGACGAAGCAGGGAAAGGATCCCTCATCTCGAGCTACGAGGCGGAAACGGGGCTCCTCTGGATGTGGGCGGGACCCTCGTGATTCCTCTCGAGTGGAGACGGGTATGTCGGGGAACTTCTTGATTTGCACCAAGGGTGTGAAAGACCCTTTCGAAATTCCAGAGGTGAGGTGTGATCAGCCTCGAGACGCCTCAGCGGAAATGGGCCTCATCTCGCCTGGAGGGGAGAACCTCCTGGATTTTCTCGAGTTGCGGCAGGTCTTCTCGAGTTACGACGGGGACCTCAGGGACCCGCTCTGGTGGCCTCAGGAAAGGCCAGTCCCCATGCGAGTTGCTAGGGGACCTCTCGGGATTCCTCTCCCGTCCATGCCGGGGCCTCAGTCCTTGTGTGGAGTCGGGGCCGGAACCTGAGGATTCCTCTCCAGTGTTGCCATGGATCTTGGGGTGCTTCTGAGTCTCCCCAGGGGAGTCAGGCCTCATCTCGAGTGGGGGCATGCACGTGCGCTTTCCTCCCGAGCTGCAGCAGTAGTGTCACGCTTCCTGTCACGTGGATCAAGGGATCTGTGGCTTTCCCTCGAGGCTGTCCCTCGAGGCTTTCCCACGAGGCTTTCCCACAGGGCTGTGCCACGTGCCACCTTGGTGTGAGTCGATCCTCGGCGTGAAAGACGAGCCGGTGAAGGGAAAAGAGGTTCCTCTGGAATGGACTGAGACATCTGGGGGACTCTTGGAATGGTGGCACGACCCTGGAGTTCCTCTCGCCGTTCCTGTTGAGAGGGCCTCCTCTTGAGATGCGACGGGAAGGCCGGGAACTCTTTCCCGACGAAGCAGGGAAAGGATCCCTCATCTCGAGCTACGAGGCGGAAACGGGGCTCCTCTGGATGTGGGCGGGACCGTCGTGATTCCTCTCGAGTGGAGACGGGTATGTCGGGGAACTTCTTGATTTGCACCAAGGGTGTGAAGGACCCTTTCGAAATTCCAGAGGTGAGGTGTGATCAGCCTCGAGACGCCTCAGCGGAAATGGGCCTCATCTCGCCTGGAGGGGAGAACCTCCTGGATTTTCTCGAGTTGCGGCAGGTCTTCTCGAGTTACAACGGGGACCTCAGGGACCCGCTCTGGTGGCCTCAGGAAAGGCCAGTCCCCATGCGAGTTGCTAGGGGACCTCTCGGGATTCCTCTCCCGTCCATGCCGGGGCCTCAGTCCTTGTGTGGAGTCGGGACCGGAACCTGAGGATTCCTCTCCAGTGTTGCCATGGATCTTGGGGTGCTTCTGAGTCTCCCCAGGGGAGTCAGGCCTCGTCTCGAGTGGGGGCATGCACGTGCGCTTTCCTCCCGAGCTGCAGCAGTAGTGTCACGCTTCCTGTCACGTGGATCAAGGGATCTGTGGCTTTCCCTCGAGGCTGTCCCTCGAGGCTTTCCCACGAGGCTTTCCCACAGGGCTGTGCCACGTGCCACCTTGGTGTGAGTCGATCCTCGGCGTGAAAGACGAGCCGGTGAAGGGAAAAGAGGTTCCTCTGGCATGGACTGAGACATCTGGGGGACTCTTGGAATGGTGGCACGACCCTGGAGTTCCTCTCGCCGTTCCTGTTGAGAGGGCCTCCTCTTGAGAAGCGACGGGAACGCCGGGAACTCTTTCCCGACGAAGCAGGGAAAGGATCCCTCATTTCGAGCTACGAGGCGGAAACGGGGCTCCTCTGGATATGGGCGGGACCCTCGTGATTCCTCTCGAGTGGAGACGGGTATGTCGGGGAACTTCTTGATTTGCACCAAGGGTGTGAAGGACCCTTTCGAAATTCCAGAGGTGAGGTGTGATCAGCCTCGAGACGCCTCAGCGGAAATGGGCCTCATCTCGCCTGGAGGGGAGAACCTCCTGGATTTTCTCGAGTTGCGGCAGGTCTTCTCGAGTTACGACGGGGACCTCAGGGACCCGCTCTGGTGGCCTCAGGAAAGGCCAGTCCCCATGCGAGTTGCTAGGGGACCTCTCGGGATTCCTCTCCCGTCCATGCCGGGGCCTCAGTCCTTGTGTGGAGTCGGGGCCGGAACCTGAGGATTCCTCTCCAGTGTTGCCATGGATCTTGGGGTGCTTCTGAGTCTCCCCAGGGGAGTCAGGCCTCGTCTCGAGTGGGGGCATGCATGTGCGCTTTCCTCCCGAGCTGCAACAGTAGTGTCACGCTTCCTGTCACGTGGATCAAGGGATCTGTGGCTTTCCCTCGAGGCTGTCCCTCGATGCTTTCCCACGAGGCTTTCCCACAGGGCTGTGCCACGTGCCACCTTTGTGTGAGTCGATCCTCGGCGTGAAAGACGAGCCGGTGAAGGGAAAAGAGGTTCCTCTGGAATGGACTGAGACATCTGGGGGACTCTTGGAATGGTGGCACGACCCTGGAGTTCCTCTCGCCGTTCCTGTTGAGAGGGCCTCCTCTTGAGATGCGACGGGAAGGCCGGGAACTCTTTCCCGACGAATCAGTGAAAGGATCCCTCATCTCGAGCTACGAGGCGGAAACGGGGCTCCTCTGGATGTGGGCGGGACCCTCGTGATTCCTCTCGAGTGGAGACGGGTATGTCGGGGAACTTCTTGATTTGCACCAAGGGTGTGAAGGACCCTTTCGAAATTCCAGAGGTGAGGTGTGATCAGCCTCGAGACGCCTCAGCGGAAATGGGCCTCATCTCGCCTGGAGGAGAGAACCTCCTGGATTTTCTCGAGTTGCGGCAGGTCTTCTCGAGTTATGACGGGGACCTCAGGGACACGCTCTGGTGGCCTCAGGAAAGGCCAGTCCCCATGCGAGTTGCTAGGGGACCTCTCGGGATTCCTCTCCCGTCCATGCCGGGGCCTCAGTCCTTGTGTTGAATCGGGGCCGGAACCTGAGGATTCCTCTCCAGTGTTGCCATGGATCTTGGGGTGCTTCTGAGTCTCCCCAGGGGAGTCAGGCCTCGTCTCGAGTGGGGGCATGCACGTGCGCTTTCCTCCCGAGCTGCAGCAGTAGTGTCACGCTTCCTGTCACGTGGATCAAGGGATCTGTGGCTTTCCCTCGAGGCTGTCCCTCGAGGCTTTCCCACGAGGCTTTCCCACAGGGCTGTGCCACGTGCCACCTTGGTGTGAGTCGATCCTCGGCGTGAAAGACGAGCCGGTGAAGGGAAAAGAGGTTCCTCTGGAATGGACTGAGACATCTGGGGGACTCTTGGAATGGTGGCATGACCCTGGAGTTCCTCTCGCCGGTCCTGTTGAGAGGGCCTCCTCTTGAGATGCGACGGGAACGCCGGGAACTCTTTCCCGAAGAAGCAGGGAAAGGATCCCTCATCTCGAGCTACGAGGCGGAAACGGGGCTCCTCTGGATGTGGGCGGGACCCTCGTGATTCCTCTCGAGTGGAGACGGGTATGTCGGGGAACTTCTTGATTTGCACCAAGGGTGTGAAGGACCCTTTCGAAATTCCAGAGGTGAGGTGTGATCAGCCTCGAGACGCCTCAGCGGAAATGGGCCTCATCTCGCCTGGAGGGGAGAACCTCCTGGATTTTCTCGAGTTGCGGCAGGTCTTCTCGAGTTACGACGGGGACCTCAGGGACCCGCTCTGGTGGCCTCAGGAAAGGCCAGTCCCCATGCGAGTTGCTAGGGGACCTCTCGGGATTCCTCTCCCGTCCATGCCGGGGCCTCAGTCCTTGCGTGGAGTCGGGGCCGGAACCTGAGGATTCCTCTCCAGTGTTGCCATGGATCTTGGGGTGCTTCTGAGTCTCCCCAGGGGAGTCAGGCCTCGTCTCGAGTGGGGGCATGCACGTGCGCTTTCCTCCCGAGCTGCAGCAGTAGTGTCACGCTTCCTGTCACGTGGATCAAGGGATCTGTGGCTTTCCCTCGAGGCTGTCCCTCGAGGCTTTCCCACGAGGCTTTGCCACAGGGCTGTGCCACGTGCCACCTTGGTGTGAGTCGATCCTCGGCGTGAAAGACGAGCCGGTGAAGGGAAAAGACGTTCCTCTGGAATGGACTGAGACATCTGGGGGACTCTTGGAATGGTGGCACGACCCTGGAGTTCCTCTCGCCGTTCCTGTTGAGAGGGCCTCCTCTTGAGAGGCGACGGGAAGGCCGGGAACTCTTTCCCGACGAAGCAGGGAAAGGATCCCTCATCTCGAGCTACGAGGCGGAAACGGGGCTCCTCTGGATGTGGGCGGGACCCTCGTGATTCCTCTAGAGTGGAGACGGGTATGTCGGGGAACTTCTTGATTTGCACCAAGGGTGTGAAGGACCCTTTCGAAGTGCCAGAAGTGAGGTGTGATCAGCCTCGAGACGCCTCAGCGGAAATGGGCCTCATCTCGCCTGGAGGAGAGAACCTCCTGGATTTTCTCGAGTTGCGGCAGGTCTTCTCGAGTTACGACGGGGACCTCAGGGACACGCTCTGGTGGCCTCAGGAAAGGCCAGTCCCCATGCGAGTTGCTAGGGGACCTCTCGGTATTCCTCTCCCGTCCATGCCGGGGCCTCAGTCCTTGTGTGGAATCGGGGCCGGAACCTGAGGATTCCTCTCCAGTGTTGCCATGGATCTTGGGGTGCTTCTGAGTCTCCCCAGGGGAGTCAGGCCTCGTCTCGAGTGGGGGCATGCACGTGCGATTTCCTCCCGAGCTGCAGCAGTAGTGTCACGCTTCCTGTCACGTGGATCAAGGGATCTGTGGCTTTCCCTCGAGGCTGTCCCTCGAGGCTTTCCCACGAGGCTTTCCCACAGGGCTGTGCCACGTGCCACCTTGGTGTGAGTCGATCCTCGGCGTGAAAGACGAGCCGGTGAAGGGAAAAGAGGTTCCTCTGGAATGCACTGAGACATCTGGGGGACTCTTGGAATGGTGGCATGACCCTGGAGTTCCTCTCGCCGGTCCTGTTGAGAGGGCCTCCTCTTGAGATGCGACGGGAACGCCGGGAACTCTTTCCCGACGAAGCAGGGAAAGGATCCCTCATCTCGAGCTACGAGGCGGAAACGGGGCTCCTCTGGATGTGGGCGGGACCCTCGTGATTCCTCTCGAGTGGAGACGGGTATGTCGGGGAACTTCTTGATTTGCACCAAGGGTGTGAAGGACCCTTTCGAAATTCCAGAGGTGAGGTGTGATCAGCCTCGAGACGCCTCAGCGGAAATGGGCCTCATCTCGCCTGGATGGGAGAACCTCCTGGATTTTCTCGAGTTGCCGCAGGTCTTCTCGAGTTACGACGGGGACCTCAGGGACCCGCTCTGGTGGCCTCAGGAAAGGCCAGTCCCCATGCGAGTTGCTAGGGGACCTCTCGGGATTCCTCTCCCGTCCATGCCGGGGCCTCAGTCCTTGTGTGGAGTCGGGGCCGGAACCTGAGGATTCCTCTCCAGTGTTGCCATGGATCTTGGGGTGCTTCTGAGTCTCCCCAGGGGAGTCAGGCCTCGTCTCGAGTGGGGGCATGCACGTGCGCTTTCCTCCCGAGCTGCAGCAGTAGTGTCACGCTTCCTGTCACGTGGATCAAGGGATCTGTGGCTTTCCCTCGAGGCTGTCCCTCGAGGCTTTCCCACGAGGCTTTCCCACAGGGCTGTGCCACGTGCCACCTTGGTGTGAGTCGATCCTCGGCGTGAAAGACGAGCCGGTGAAGGGAAAAGAGGTTCCTCTGGAATGGACTGAGACATCTGGGGGACTCTTGGAATGGTGGCACGACCCTGGAGTTCCTCTCGCCGTTCCTGTTGATAGGGCCTCCTCTTGAGAGGCGACGGGAACGCCGGGAACTCTTTCCCGACGAAGCAGGGAAAGGATCCCTCATCTCGAGCTACGAGGCGGAAACGGGGCTCCTCTGGATATGGGCGGGACCCTCGTGATTCCTCTCGAGTGGAGACGGCTAGGTCGGGGAACTTCTTGATTTGCACCAAGGGTGTGAAGGACCCTTTCGAAGTTCCAGAGGTGAGGTGTGATCAGCCTCGAGACGCCTCAGCGGAAATGGGCCTCATCTCGCCTGGAGGGGAGAACCTCCTGGATTTTCTCGAGTTGCGGCAGGTCTTCTCGAGTTACGACGGGGACCTCAGGGACCCGCTCTGGTGGCCTCAGGAAAGGCCAGTCCCCATGCGAGTTGCTAGGGGACCTCTCGGGATTCCTCTCCCGTCCATGCCGGGGCCTCAGTCCTTGTGTGGAGTCGGGGCCGGAACCTGAGGATTCCTCTCCAGTGTTGCCATGGATCTTGGGGTGCTTCTGAGTCTCCCCAGGGGAGTCAGGCCTCGTCTCGAGTGGGGGCATGCACGTGCACTTTCCTCCCGAGCTGCAGCAGTAGTGTCACGCTTCCTGTCACGTGGATCAAGGGATCTGTGGCTTTCCCTCGAGGCTGTCCCTCGAGGCTTTCCCACGAGGCTTTCCCACAGGGCTGTGCCACGTGCCACCTTGGTGTGAGTCGATCCTCGGCGTGAAAGACGAGCCGGTGAAGGGAAAAGAGGTTCCTCTGGAATGGACTGAGACATCTGGGGGACTCTTGGAATGGTGGCACGACCCTGGAGTTCCTCTCGCCGTTCCTGTTGAGAGGGCCTCCTCTTGAGATGCGACGGGAATGCCGGGAACTCTTTCCCGGCGAAGCAGGGAAAGGATCCCTCATCTCGAGCTACGAGGCGGAAACGGGGCTCCTCTGGATGTGGGCGGGACCCTCGTGATTCCTCTCGAGTGGAGACGGCTAGGTCGGGGAACTTCTTGATTTGCACCAAGGGTGTGAAGGACCCTTTCGAAATTCCAGAGGTGAGGTGTGATCAGCCTCGAGACGCCTCAGCGGAAATGGGCCTCATCTCGCCTGGAGGGGAGAACCTCCTGGATTTTCTCGAGTTGCGGCAGGTCTTCTCGAGTTACGACGGGGACCTCAGGGACCCGCTCTGGTGGCCTCAGGAAAGGCCAGTCCCCATGCGAGTTGCTAGGGGACCCCTCGGGATTCCTCTCCCGTCCATGCCGGGGCCTCAGTCCTTGTGTGGAGTCGGGGCCGGAACCTGAGGATTCCTCTCCAGTGTTGCCATGGATCTTGGGGTGCTTCTGAGTCTCCCCAGGGGAGTCAGGCCTCGTCTCGAGTGGGGGCATGCACGTGCGCTTTCCTCCAGTGCTGCAGCAGTAGTGTCACGCTTCCTGTCACGTGGATCAAGGGATCTGTGGCTTTCCCTCGAGGCTGTCCCTCGAGGCTTTCCCACGAGGCTTTCCCACAGGGCTGTGCCACGTGCCACCTTGGTGTGAGTCGATCCTCGGCGTGAAAGACGAGCCGGTGAAGGGAAAAGAGGTTCCTCTGGAATGGACTGAGACATCTGCGGGACTCTTGGAATGGTGGCACGACCCTGGAGTTCCTCTCGCCGTTCCTGTTGAGAGGGCCTCCTCTTGAGATGCGACGGGAACGCCGGGAACTCTTTCCCGACGAAGCAGGGAAAGGATCCCTCATCTCGAGCTACGAGGTGGAAACGGGGCTCCTCTGGATGTGGGCGGGACCCTCGTGATTCCTCTCGAGTGGAGACGGGTATGTCGGGGAACTTCTTCATTTGCACCAAGGGTGTGAAGGACCCTTTCGAAGTTCCAGAGGTGAGGTGTGATCAGCCTCGAGACGCCTCAGCGGAAATGGGCCTCATCTCGCCTGGAGGGGAGAACCTCCTGGATTTTCTCGAGTTGCGGCAGGTCTTCCCGAGTTACGACGGGGACCTCAGGGACCCGCTCTGGTGGCCTCAGGAAAGGCCAGTCCCCATGCGAGTTGCTAGGGGACCTCTCGGGATTCCTCTCCCGTCCATGCCGGGGCCTCAGTCCTTGTGTGGAGTCGGGGCCGGAACCTGAGGATTCCTCTCCAGTGTTGCCATGGATCTTGGGGTGCTTCTGAGTCTCCCCAGGGGAGTCAGGCCTCGTCTCGAGTGGGGGCATGCACGTGCGCTTTCCTCCCGAGCTGCAGCAGTAGTGTCACGCTTCCTGTCACGTGGATCAAGGGATCTGTGGCTTTCCCTCGAGGCTGTCCCTCGAGGCTTTCCCACGAGGCTTTCCCACAGGGCTGTGCCACGTGCCACCTTGGTGT
This sequence comes from Budorcas taxicolor, assembly GCF_023091745.1. Classification (NCBI taxonomy): domain Eukaryota; kingdom Metazoa; phylum Chordata; class Mammalia; order Artiodactyla; family Bovidae; genus Budorcas; species Budorcas taxicolor. The sequence continues at coordinate 18,038 of NW_026292748.1, forward strand.
GAGTCGATCCTCGGCGTGCAAGACGAGCCGGTGAAGGGAAAAGAGGTTCCTCTGGAATGGACTGAGACATCTGGGGGACTCTTGGAATGGTGGCACGACCCTGGAGTTCCTCTCGCCGGTCCTGTTGAGAGGGCCTCCTCTTGAGATGCGACGGGAACGCCGGGAACTCTTTCCCGACGAAGCAGGGAAAGGATCCCTCATCTCGAGCTACGAGGCGGAAACGGGGCTCCTCTGGATGTGGGCGGGACCCTCGTGATTCCTCTCGAGTGGAGACGGGTATGTCGGGGAACTTCTTGATTTGCACCAAGGGTGTGAAGGACCCTTTCGAAGTTCCAGAGGTGAGGTGTGATCAGCCTCGAGACGCCTCAGCGGAAATGGGCCTCATCTCGCCTGGAGGGGAGAACCTCCTGGATTTTCTCGAGTTGCGGCTGGTCTTCTCGAGTTACGACGGGGACCTCAGGGACCCGCTCTGGTGGCCTCAGGAAAGGCCAGTCCCCATGCGAGTTGCTAGGGGACCTCTCGGGATTCCTCTCCCGTCCATGCCGGGGCCTCAGTCCTTGTGTGGAGTCGGGGCCGGAACCTGAGGATTCCTCTCCAGTGTTGCCATGGATCTTGGGGTGCTTCTGAGTCTCCCCAGGGGAGTCAGGCCTCGACTCGAGTGGGGGCATGCACGTGCGCTTTCCTCCCGAGCTGCAGCAGTAGTGTCACGCTTCCTGTCACGTGGATCAAGGGATCTGTGGCTTTCCCTCGAGCCTGTCCCTCGAGGCTTTCCCACGAGGCTTTCCCACAGGGCTGTGCCACGTGCCACCTTGGTGTGAGTCGATCCTCGGCGTGAAAGACGAGCCGGTGAAGGGAAAAGAGGTTCCTCTGGAATGGACTGAGACATCTGGGGGACTCTTGGAATGGTGGCACGACCCTGGAGTTCCTCTCGCCGGTCCTGTTGAGAGGGCCTCCTCTTGAGATGCGACGGGAACGCCGGGAACTCTTTCCCGACGAAGCAGGGAAAGGATCCCTCATCTCGAGCTACGAGGCGGAAACGGGGCTCCTCTGGATGTGGGCGGGACCCTCGTGATTCCTCTCGAGTGGAGACGGGTATGTCGGGGAACTTCTTGATTTGCACCAAGGGTGTGAAGGACCCTTTCGAAATTCCAGAGGTGAGGTGTGATCAGCCTCGAGACGCCTCAGCGGAAATGGGCCTCATCTCGCCTGGAGGGGAGAACCTCCTGGATTTTCTCGAGTTGCCGCAGGTCTTCTCGAGTTACGACGGGGACCTCAGGGACCCGCTCTGGTGGCCTCAGGAAAGGCCAGTCCCCATGAGAGTTGCTAGGGGACCTCTCGGGATTCCTCTCCCGTCCATGCCGGGGCCTCAGTCCTTGTGTGGAGTCGGGGCCGGAACCTGAGGATTCCTCTCCAGTGTTGCCATGGATCTTGGGGTGCTTCTGAGTCTCCCCAGGGGAGTCAGGCCTCGTCTCGAGTGGGGGCATGCACGTGCGCTTTCCTCCCGTGCTGCAGCAGTAGTGTCACGCTTCCTGTCACGTGGATCAAGGGATCTGTGGCTTTCCCTCGAGGCTGTCCCTCGAGGCTTTCCCACGAGGCTTTCCCACAGGGCTGTGCCACGTGCCACCTTGGTGTGAGTCGATCCTCGGCGTGAAAGACGAGCCGGTGAAGGGAAAAGAGGTTCCTCTGGAATGGACTGAGACATCTGGGGGACTCTTGGAATGGTGGCACGACCCTGGAGTTCCTATCGCCGTTCCTGTTGAGAGGGCCTCCTCTTGAGATGCGACGGGAACGCCGGGAACTCTTTCCCGACGAAGCAGGGAAAGGATCCCTCATCTCGAGCTACGAGGCGGAAACGGGGCTCCTCTGGATGTGGGCGGGACCCTCGTGATTCCTCTCGAGTGGAGACGGGTATGTCGGGGAACTTCTTGATTTGCACCAAGGGTGTGAAGGACCCTTTCGAAGTTCCAGAGGTGAGGTGTGATCAGCCTCGAGACGCCTCAGCGGAAATGGGCCTCATCTCGCCTGGAGGGGAGAACCTCCTGGATTTTCTCGAGTTGCGGCTGGTCTTCTCGAGTTACGACGGGGACCTCAGGGACCCGCTCTGGTGGCCTCAGGAAAGGCCACTCCCCATGCGAGTTGCTAGGGGACCTCTCGGGATTCCTCTCCCGTCCATGCCGGGGCCTCAGTCCTTGTGTGGAGTCGGGGCCGGAACCTGAGGATTCCTCTCCAGTGTTGCCATGGATCTTGGGGTGCTTCTGAGTCTCCCCAGGGGAGTCAGGCCTCGTCTCGAGTGGGGGCATGCACGTGCGCTTTCCTCCCGAGCTGCAGCAGTAGTGTCACGCTTCCTGTCACGTGGATCAAGGGATCTGTGGCTTTCCCTCGAGGCTGTCCCTCGAGGCTTTCCCACGAGGCTTTCCCACAGGGCTGTGCCACGTGCCACCTTGGTGTGAGTCGATCCTCGGCGTGAAAGACGAGCCGGTGAAGGGAAAAGAGGTTCCTCTGGAATGGACTGAGACATCTGGGGGACTCTTGGAATGGTGGCACGACCCTGGAGTTCCTATCGCCGTTCCTGTTGAGAGGGCCTCCTCTTGAGATGCGACGGGAACGCCGGGAACTCTTTCCCGACGAAGCAGGGAAAGGATCCCTCATCTCGAGCTACGAGGCGGAAACGGGGCTCCTCTGGATGTGGGCGGGACCCTCGTGATTCCTCTCGAGTGGAGACGGGTATGTCGGGGAACTTCTTGATTTGCACCAAGGGTGTGAAGGACCCTTTCGAAGTTCCAGAGGTGAGGTGTGATCAGCCTCGAGACGCCTCAGCGGAAATGGGCCTCATCTCGCCTGGAGGGGAGAACCTCCTGGATTTTCTCGAGTTGCGGCTGGTCTTCTCGAGTTACGACGGGGACCTCAGGGACCCGCTCTGGTGGCCTCAGGAAAGGCCAGTCCCCATGCGAGTTGCTAGGGGACCTCTCGGGATTCCTCTCCCGTCCATGCCGGGGCCTCAGTCCTTGTGTGGAGTCGGGGCCGGAACCTGAGGATTCCTCTCCAGTGTTGCCATGGATCTTGGGGTGCTTCTGAGTCTACCCAGGGGAGTCAGGCCTCGTCTCGAGTGGGGGCATGCACGTGCGCTTTCCTCCCGAGCTGCAGCAGTAGTGTCACGCTTCCTGTCACGTGGATCAAGGGATCTGTGGCTTTCCCTCGAGGCTGTCCCTCGAGGCTTTCCCACGAGGCTTTCCCACAGGGCTGTGCCACGTGCCACCTTGGTGTGAGTCGATCCTCGGCGTGAAAGACGAGCCGGTGAAGGGAAAAGAGGTTCCTCTGGAATGGACTGAGACATCTGGGGAACTCTTGGAATGGTGGCACGACCCTGGAGTTCCTCTCGCCGGTCCTGTTGAGAGGGCCTCCTCTTGAGATGCGACGGGAACGCCGGGAACTCTTTCCCGACGAAGCAGGGAAAGGATCCCTCATCTCGAGCTACGAGGCGGAAACGGGGCTCCTCTGGATGTGGGCGGGACCCTCGTGATTCCTCTCGAGTGGAGACGGGTATGTCGGGGAACTTCTTGATTTGCACCAAGGGTGTGAAGGACCCTTTCGAAGTTCCAGAGTTGAGGTGTGATCAGCCTCGAGACGCCTCAGCGGAAATGGGCCTCATCTCGCCTGGAGGGGAGAACCTCCTGGATTTTCTCGAGTTGCGGCTGGTCTTCTCGAGTTACGACGGGGACCTCAGGGACCCGCTCTGGTGGCCTCAGGAAAGGCCAGTCCCCATGCGAGTTGCTAGGGGACCTCTCGGGATTCCTCTCCCGTCCATGCCGGGGCCTCAGTCCTTGTGTGGAGTCGGGGCCGGAACCTGAGGATTCCTCTCCAGTGTTGCCATGGATCTTGGGGTGCTTCTGAGTCTCCCCAGGGGAGTCAGGCCTCGACTCGAGTGGGGGCATGCACGTGCGCTTTCCTCCCGAGCTGCAGCAGTAGTGTCACGCTTCCTGTCACGTGGATCAAGGGATCTGTGGCTTTCCCTCGAGCCTGTCCCTCGAGGCTTTCCCACGAGGCTTTCCCACAGGGCTGTGCCACGTGCCACCTTGGTGTGAGTCGATCCTCGGCGTGAAAGACGAGCCGGTGAAGGGAAAAGAGGTTCCTCTGGAATGGACTGAGACATCTGGGGGACTCTTGGAATGGTGGCACGACCCTGGAGTTCCTCTCGCCGGTCCTGTTGAGAGGGCCTCCTCTTGAGATGCGACGGGAACGCCGGGAACTCTTTCCCGACGAAGCAGGGAAAGGATCCCTCATCTCGAGCTACGAGGCGGAAACGGGGCTCCTCTGGATGTGGGCGGGACCCTCGTGATTCCTCTCGAGTGGAGACGGGTATGTCGGGGAACTTCTTTATTTGCACCAAGGGTGTGAAGGACCCTTTCGAAATTCCAGAGGTGAGGTGTGATCAGCCTCGAGACGCCTCAGCGGAAATGGGCCTCATCTCGCCTGGAGGGGAGAACCTCCTGGATTTTCTCGAGTTGCCGCAGGTCTTCTCGAGTTACGACGGGGACCTCAGGGACCCGCTCTGGTGGCCTCAGGAAAGGCCAGTCCCCATGAGAGTTGCTAGGGGACCTCTCGGGATTCCTCTCCCGTCCATGCCGGGGCCTCAGTCCTTGTGTGGAGTCGGGGCCGGAACCTGAGGATTCCTCTCCAGTGTTGCCATGGATCTTGGGGTGCTTCTGAGTCTCCCCAGGGGAGTCAGGCCTCGTCTCGAGTGGGGGCATGCACGTGCGCTTTGCTCCCGAGCTGCAGCAGTAGTGTCACGCTTCCTGTCACGTGGATCAAGGGATCTGTGGCTTTCCCTCGAGGCTGTCCCTCGAGGCTTTCCCACGAGGCTTTCCCACAGGGCTGTGCCACGTGCCACCTTGGTGTGAGTCGATCCTCGGCGTGAAAGACGAGCCGGTGAAGGGAAAAGAGGTTCCTCTGGAATGGACTGAGACATCTGGGGGACTCTTGGAATGGTGGCACGACCCTGGAGTTCCTATCGCCGTTCCTGTTGAGAGGGCCTCCTCTTGAGATGCGACGGGAACGCCGGGAACTCTTTCCCGACGAAGCAGGGAAAGGATCCCTCATCTCGAGCTACGAGGCGGAAACGGGGCTCCTCTGGATGTGGGCGGGACCCTCGTGATTCCTCTCGAGTGGAGACGGGTATGTCGGGGAACTTCTTGATTTGCACCAAGGGTGTGAAGGACCCTTTCGAAGTTCCAGAGGTGAGGTGTGATCAGCCTCGAGACGCCTCAGCGGAAATGGGCCTCATCTCGCCTGGAGGGGAGAACCTCCTGGATTTTCTCGAGTTGCGGCTGGTCTTCTCGAGTTACGACGGGGACCTCAGGGACCCGCTCTGGTGGCCTCAGGAAAGGCCACTCCCCATGCGAGTTGCTAGGGGACCTCTCGGGATTCCTCTCCCGTCCATGCCGGGGCCTCAGTCCTTGTGTGGAGTCGGGGCCGGAACCTGAGGATTCCTCTCCAGTGTTGCCATGGATCTTGGGGTGCTTCTGAGTCTCCCCAGGGGAGTCAGGCCTCGTCTCGAGTGGGGGCATGCACGTGCGCTTTCCTCCCGAGCTGCAGCAGTAGTGTCACGCTTCCTGTCACGTGGATCAAGGGATCTGTGGCTTTCCCTCGAGGCTGTCCCTCGAGGCTTTCCCACGAGGCTTTCCCACAGGGCTGTGCCACGTGCCACCTTGGTGTGAGTCGATCCTCGGCGTGAAAGACGAGCCGGTGAAGGGAAAAGAGGTTCCTCTGGAATGGACTGAGACATCTGGGGGACTCTTGGAATGGTGGCACGACCCTGGAGTTCCTCTCGCCGGTCCTGTTGAGAGGGCCTCCTCTTGAGATGCGACGGGAACGCCGGGAACTCTTTCCCGACGAAGCAGGGAAAGGATCCCTCATCTCGAGCTACGAGGCGGAAACGGGGCTCCTCTGGATGTGGGCGGGACCCTCGTGATTCCTCTCGAGTGGAGACGGGTATGTCGGGTAACTTCTTGATTTGCACCAAGGGTGTGAAGGACCCTTTCGAAATTCCAGAGGTGAGGTGTGATCAGCCTCGAGACGCCTCAGCGGAAATGGGCCTCATCTCGCCTGGAGGGGAGAACCTCCTGGATTTTCTCGAGTTGCCGCAGGTCTTCTCGAGTTACGACGGGGACCTCAGGGACCCGCTCTGGTGGCCTCAGGAAAGGCCAGTCCCCATGCGAGTTGCTAGGGGACCTCTCGGGATTCCTCTCCCGTCCATACCGGGGCCTCAGTCCTTGTGTGGAGTCGGGGCCGGAACCTGAGGATTCCTCTCCAGTGTTGCCATGGATCTTGGGGTGCTTCTGAGTCTCCCCAGGGGAGTCAGGCCTCGTCTCGAGTGGGGGCATGCACGTGCGCTTTGCTCCCGAGCTGCAGCAGTAGTGTCACGCTTCCTGTCACGTGGATCAAGGGATCTGTGGCTTTCCCTCGAGGCTGTCCCTCGAGGCTTTCCCACGAGGCTTTCCCACAGGGCTGTGCCACGTGCCACCTTGGTGTGAGTCGATCCTCGGCGTGAAAGACGAGCCGGTGAAGGGAAAAGAGGTTCCTCTGGAATGGACTGAGACATCTGGGGGACTCTTGGAATGGTGGCATGACCCTGGAGTTCCTCTCGCCGGTCCTGTTGAGAGGGCCTCCTCTTGAGATGCGACGGGAACGCCGGGAACTCTTTCCCGACGAAGCAGGGAAAGGATCCCTCATCTCGAGCTACGAGGCGGAAACGGGGCTCCTCTGGATGTGGGCGGGACCCTCGTGATTCCTCTCGAGTGGAGACGGGTATGTCGGGGAACTTCTTGATTTGCACCAAGGGTGTGAAGGACCCTTTCGAAATTCCAGAGGTGAGGTGTGATCAGCCTCGAGACGCCTCAGCGGAAATGGGCCTCATCTCGCCTGGAGGGGAGAACCTCCTGGATTTTCTCGAGTTGCGGCAGGTCTTCTCGAGTTACGACGGGGACCTCAGGGACCCGCTCTGGTGGCCTCAGGAAAGGCCAGTCCCCATGCGAGTTGCTAGGGGACCTCTCGGGATTCCTCTCCCGTCCATGCCGGGGCCTCAGTCCTTGTGTGGAGTCGGGGCCGGAACCTGAGGATTCCTCTCCAGTGTTGCCATGGATCTTGGGGTGCTTCTGAGTCTCCCCAGGGGAGTCAGGCCTCGTCTCGAGTGGGGGCATGCACGTGCGCTTTCCTCCCGAGCTGCAGCAGTAGTGTCACGCTTCCTGTCACGTGGATCAAGGGATCTGTGGCTTTCCCTCGAGGCTGTCCCTCGAGGCTTTCCCACGAGGCTTTCCCACAGGGCTGTGCCACGTGCCACCTTGGTGTGAGTCGATCCTCGGCGTGAAAGACGAGCCGGTGAAGGGAAAAGAGGTTCCTCTGGAATGGACTGAGACATCTGGGGGACTCTTGGAATGGTGGCACGACCCTGGAGTTCCTCTCGCCGGTCCTGTTGAGAGGGCCTCCTCTTGAGATGCGACGGGAAGGCCGGGAACTCTTTCCCGACGAAGCAGGGAAAGGATCCCTCATCTCGAGCTACGAGGCGGAAACGGGGCTCCTCTGGATGTGGGCGGGACCCTCGTGATTCCTCTCGAGTGGAGACGGGTATGTCGGGGAACTTCTTGATTTGCACCAAGGGTGTGAAGGACCCTTTCGAAATTCCAGAGGTGAGGTGTGATCAGCCTCGAGACGCCTCAGCGGAAATGGGCCTCCTCTCGCCTGGAGGGGAGAACCTCCTGTATTTTCTCGAGTTGCCGCAGGTCTTCTCGAGTTACGACGGGGACCTCAGGGACCCGCTCTGGTGGCCTCAGGAAAGGCCAGTCCCCATGAGAGTTGCTAGGGGACCTCTCAGGATTCCTCTCCCGTCCATGCCGGGGCCTCAGTCCTTGTGTGGAGTCGGGGCCGGAACCTGAGGATTCCTCTCCAGTGTTGCCATGGATCTTGGGGTGCTTCTGAGTCTCCCCAGGGGAGTCAGGCCTCGTCTCGAGTGGGGGCATGCACGTGCGCTTTCCTCCCGAGCTGCAGCAGTAGTGTCACGCTTCCTGTCACGTGGATCAAGGGATCTGTGGCTTTCCCTCGAGGCTGTCCCTCGAGGCTTTCCCACGAGGCTTTCCCACAGGGCTGTGCCACGTGCCACCTTGGTGTGAGTCGATCCTCGGCGTGAAAGACGAGCCGGTGAAGGGAAAAGAGGTTCCTCTGGAATGGACTGAGACATCTGGGGGACTCTTGGAATGGTGGCACGACCCTGGAGTTCCTCTCGCCGTTCCTGTTGAGAGGGCCTCCTCTTGAGATGCCACGGGAACGCCGGGAACTCTTTCCCGACGAAGCAGGGAAAGGATCCCTCATCTCGAGCTATGAGGCGGAAACGGGGCTCCTCTGGATGTGGGCGGGACCCTCGTGATTCCTCTCGAGTGGAGACGGGTATGTCGGGGAACTTCTTCATTTGCACCAAGGGTGTGAAGGACCCTTTCGAAGTTCCAGAGGTGAGGTGTGATCAGCCTCGAGACGCCTCAGCGGAAATGGGCCTCATCTCGCCTGGAGAGGAGAACCTCCTCGATTTTCTCGAGTTGCGGCAGGTCTTCCCGAGTTACGACGGGGACCTCAGGGACCCGCTCTGGTGGCCTCAGGAAAGGCCAGTCCCCATGCGAGTTGCTAGGGGACCTCTCGGGATTCCTCTCCCGTCCATGCCGGGGCCTCAGTCCTTGTGTGGAGTCGGGGCCGGAACCTGAGGATTCCTCTCCAGTGTTGCCATGGATCTTGGGGTGCTTCTGAGTCTCCCCAGGGGAGTCAGGCCTCGTCTCGAGTGGGGGCATGCACGTGCGCTTTCCTCCCGAGCTGCAGCAGTAGTGTCACGCTTCCTGTCACGTGGATCAAGGGATCTGTGGCTTTCCCTCGAGGCTGTCCCTCGAGGCTTTCCCACGAGGCTTTCCCACAGGGCTGTGCCACGTGCCACCTTGGTGTGAGTCGATCCTCGGCGTGAAAGACGAGCCGGTGAAGGGAAAAGAGGTTCCTCTGGAATGGACTGAGACATCTGGGGGACTCTTGGAATGGTGGCACGACCCTGGAGTTCCTATCGCCGTTCCTGTTGAGAGGGCCTCCTCTTGAGATGCGACGGGAAGGCCGGGAACTCTTTCCCGACGAAGCAGGGAAAGGATCCCTCATCTCGAGCTACGAGGCGGAAACGGGTCTCCTCTGGATGTGGGCGGGACCCTCATGATTCCTCTCGAGTGGAGACGGGTATGTCGGGGAACTTCTTGATTTGCACCAAGGGTGTGAAGGACCCTTTCGAAGTTCCAGAGGTGAGGTGTGATCAGCCTCGAGACGCCTCAGCGGAAATGGGCCTCATCTCGCCTGGAGGGGAGAACCTCCTGGATTTTCTCGAGTTGCGGCTGGTCTTCTCGAGTTACGACGGGGACCTCAGGGACCCGCTCTGGTGGCCTCAGGAAAGGCCACTCCCCATGCGAGTTGCTAGGGGACCTCTCGGGATTCCTCTCCCGTCCATGCCGGGGCCTCAGTCCTTGTGTGGAGTCGGGGCCGGAACCTGAGGATTCCTCTCCAGTGTTGCCATGGATCTTGGGGTGCTTCTGAGTCTCCCCAGGGGAGTCAGGCCTCATCTCGAGTGGGGGCATGCACGTGCGCTTTCCTCCCGAGCTGCAGCAGTAGTGTCACGCTTCCTGTCACGTGGATCAAGGGATCTGTGGCTTTCCCTCGAGGCTGTCCCTCGAGGCTTTCCCACGAGGCTTTCCCACAGGGCTGTGCCACGTGCCACCTTGGTGTGAGTCGATCCTCGGCGTGAAAGACGAGCCGGTGAAGGGAAAAGAGGTTCCTCTGGAATGGACTGAGACATCTGGGGGACTCTTGGAATGGTGGCACGACCCTGGAGTTCCTCTCGCCGGTCCTGTTGAGAGGGCCTCCTCTTGAGATGCGACGGGAACGCCGGGAACTCTTTCCCGACGAAGCAGGGAAAGGATCCCTCATCTCGAGCTACGAGGCGGAAACGGGGCTCCTCTGGATGTGGGCGGGACCCTCGTGATTCCTCTCGAGTGGAGACGGGTATGTCGGGGAACTTCTTGATTTGCACCAAGGGTGTGAAGGACCCTTTCGAAATTCCAGAGGTGAGGTGTGATCAGCCTCGAGACGCCTCAGCGGAAATGGGCCTCATCTCGCCTGGAGGGGAGAACCTCCTGGATTTTCTCGAGTTGCCGCAGGTCTTCTCGAGTTACGACGGGGACCTCAGGGACCCGCTCTGGTGGCCTCAGGAAAGGCCAGTCCCCATGCGAGTTGCTAGGGGACCTCTCGGGATTCCTCTCCCGTCCATGCCGGGGCCTCAGTCCTTGTGTGGAGTCGGGGCCGGAACCTGAGGATTCCTCTCCAGTGTTGCCATGGATCTTGGGGTGCTTCTGAGTCTCCCCAGGGGAGTCAGGCCTCGTCTCGAGTGGGGGCATGCACGTGCGCTTTCCTCCCGAGCTGCAGCAGTAGTGTCACGCTTCCTGTCACGTGGATCAAGGGATCTGTGGCTTTCCCTCGAGGCTGTCCCTCGAGGCTTTCCCACGAGGCTTTCCCACAGGGCTGTGCCACGTGCCACCTTGGTGTGAGTCGATCCTCGGCGTGAAAGACGAGCCGGTGAAGGGAAAAGAGGTTCCTCTGGAATGGACTGAGACATCTGGGGGACTCTTGGAATGGTGGCACGACCCTGGAGTTCCTCTCGCCGTTCCTGTTGAGAGGGCCTCCTCTTGAGATGCGACGGGAAGGCCGGGAACTCTTTCCCGACGAAGCAGGGAAAGGATCCCTCATCTCGAGCTACGAGGCGGAAACGGGGCTCCTCTGGATGTGGGCGGGACCCTCGTGATTCCTCTCGAGTGGAGACGGGTATGTCGGGGAACTTCTTGATTTGCACCAAGGGTGTGAAGGACCCTTTCGAAATTCCAGAGGTGAGGTGTGATCAGCCTCGAGACGCCTCAGCGGAAATGGGCCTCATCTCGCCTGGAGGGGAGAACCTCCTGGATTTTCTCGAGTTGCCGCAGGTCTTCTCGTGTTACGACGGGGACCTCAGGGACCCGCTCTGGTGGCCTCAGGAAAGGCCAGTCCCCATGAGAGTTGCTAGGGGACCTCTCGGGATTCCTCTCCCGTCCATGCCGGGGCCTCAGTCCTTGTGTGGAGTCGGGGCCGGAACCTGAGGATTCCTCTCCAGTGTTGCCATGGATCTTGGGGTGCTTCTGAGTCTCCCCAGGGGAGTCAGGCCTCGTCTCGAGTGGGGGCATGCACGTGCGCTTTCCTCCCGAGCTGCAGCAGTAGTGTCACGCTTCCTGTCACGTGGATCAAGGGATCTGTGGCTTTCCCTCGAGGCTGTCCCTCGAGGCTTTCCCACGAGGCTTTCCCACAGGGCTGTGCCACGTGCCACCTTGGTGTGAGTCGATCCTCGGCGTGAAAGACGAGCCGGTGAAGGGAAAAGAGGTTCCTCTGGAATGGACTGAGACATCTGGGGGACTCTTGGAATGGTGGCACGACCCTGGAGTTCCTCTCGCCGGTCCTGTTGAGAGGGCCTCCTCTTGAGATGCGACGGGAACGCCGGGAACTCTTTCCCGACGAAGCAGGGAAAGGATCCCTCATCTCGAGCTACGAGGCGGAAACGGGGCTCCTCTGGATGTGGGCGGGACCCTCGTGATTCCTCTCGAGTGGAGACGGGTATGTCGGGGAACTTCTTGATTTGCACCAAGGGTGTGAAGGACCCTTTCGAAATTCCAGAGGTGAGGTGTGATCAGCCTCGAGACGCCTCAGCGGAAATGGGCCTCATCTCGCCTGGAGGGGAGAACCTCCTGGATTTTCTCGAGTTGCCGCAGGTCTTCTCGAGTTACGACGGGGACCTCAGGGACCCGCTCTGGTGGCCTCAGGAAAGGCCAGTCCCCATGAGAGTTGCTAGGGGACCTCTCGGGATTCCTCTCCCGTCCATGCCGGGGCCTCAGTCCTTGTGTGGAGTCGGGGCTGGAACCTGAGGATTCCTCTCCAGTGTTGCCATGGATCTTGGGGTGCTTCTGAGTCTCCCCAGGGGAGTCAGGCCTCGTCTCGAGTGGGGGCATGCACGTGCGCTTTGCTCCCGAGCTGCAGCAGTAGTGTCACGCTTCCTGTCACGTGGATCAAGGGATCTGTGGCTTTCCCTCGAATCTGTCCCTCGAGGCTTTCCCACGAGGCTTTCCCACAGGGCTGTGCCACGTGCCACCTTGGTGTGAGTCGATCCTCGGCGTGAAAGACGAGCCGGTGAAGGGAAAAGAGGTTCCTCTGGAATGGACTGAGACATCTGGGGGACTCTTGGAATGGTGGCACGACCCTGGAGTTCCTCTCGCCGTTCCTGTTGAGAGGGCCTCCTCTTGAGATGCGACGGGAACGCCGGGAACTCTTTCCCGACGAAGCAGGGAAAGGATCCCTCATCTCGAGCTACGAGGCGGAAACGGGGCTCCTCTGGATGTGGGCGGGACCCTCGAGATTCCTCTCGAGTGGAGACGGGTATGTTGGGGAACTTCTTCATTTGCACCAAGGGTGTGAAGGACACTTTCGAAGTTCCAGAGGTGAGGTGTGATCAGCCTCGAGACGCCTCAGCGGAAATGGGCCTCATCTCGCCTGGAGGGGAGAACCTCCTGGATTTTCTCGAGTTGCGGCAGGTCTTCCCGGGTTACGACGGGGACCTCAGGGACCCGCTCTGGTGGCCTCAGGAAAGGCCAGTCCCCATGCGAGTTGCTAGGGGACCTCTCGGGATTCCTCTCCCGTCCATGCCGGGGCCTCAGTCCTTGTGTGGAGTCGGGGCCGGAACCTGAGGATTCCTCTCCAGTGTTGCCATGGATCTTGGGGTGCTTCTGAGTCTCCCCAGGGGAGTCAGGCCTCGTCTCGAGTGGGGGCATGCACGTGCGCTTTCCTCCCGAGCTGCAGCAGTAGTGTCACGCTTCCTGTCACGTGGATCAAGGGATCTGTGGCTTTCCCTCGAGGCTGTCCCTCGAGGCTTTCCCACGAGGCTTTCCCACAGGGCTGTGCCACGTGCCACCTTGGTGTGAGTCGATCCTCGGCGTGAAAGACGAGCCGGTGAAGGGAAAAGAGGTTCCTCTGGAATGGACTGAGACATCTGGGGGACTCTTGGAATGGTGGCACGACCCTGGAGTTCCTATCGCCGTTCCTGTTGAGAGGGCCTCCTCTTGAGATGCGACAGGAACGCCGGGAACTCTTTCCCGACGAAGCAGGGAAAGGATCCCTCATGTCGAGCTACGAGGCGGAAACGGGGCTCCTCTGGATGTGGGCGGGACCCTCGTGATTCCTCTCGAGTGGAGACGGGTATGTCGGGGAACTTCTTGATTTGCACCAAGGGTGTGAAGGACCCTTTCGAAGTTCCAGAGGTGAGGTGTGATCAGCCTCGAGACGCCTCAGCGGAAATGGGCCTCATCTCGCCTGGAGGGGAGAACCTCCTGGATTTTCTCGAGTTGCCGCAGGTCTTCTCGAGTTACGACGGGGACCTCAGGGACCCGCTCTGGTGGCCTCAGGAAAGGCCAGTCCCCATGCGAGTTGCTAGGGGACCTCTCGGGATTCCTCTCCCGTCCATGCCGGGGCCTCAGTCCTTGTGTGGAGTCGGGGCCGGAACCTGAGGATTCCTCTCCAGTGTTGCCATGGATCTTGGGGTGCTTCTGAGTCTCCCCAGGGGAGTCAGGCCTCGTCTCGAGTGGGGGCATGCACGTACGCTTTCCTCCCGAGCTGCAGCAGTAGTGTCACGATTCCTGTCACGTGGATCAAGGGATCTGTGGCTTTCCCTCGAGGCTGTCCCTCGAGGCTTTCCCACGAGGCTTTCCCACAGGGCTGTGCCACGTGCCACCTTGGTGTGAGTCGATCCTCGGCGTGAAAGACGAGCCGGTGAAGGGAAAAGAGGTTCCTCTGGAATGGACTGAGACATCTCGGGGACTCTTGGAATGGTGGCACGACCCTGGAGTTCCTCTCGCCGGTCCTGTTGAGAGGGCCTCCTCTTGAGATGCGACGGGAAGGCCGGGAACTCTTTCCCGACGAAGCAGGGAAAGGATCCCTCATCTCGAGCTACGAGGCGGAAACGGGGCTCCTCTGGATGTGGGCGGGACCCTCGTGATTCCTCTCGAGTGGAGACGGGTATGTCGGGGAACTTCTTGATTTGCACCAAGGGTGTGAAGGACCCTTTCGAAATTCCAGAGGTGAGGTGTGATCAGCCTCGAGACGCCTCAGCGGAAATGGGCCTCATCTCGCCTGGAGGGGAGAACCTCCTGGATTTTCTCGAGTTGCGGCAGGTCTTCTCGAGTTACGACGGGGACCTCAGGGACCCGCTCTGGTGGCCTCAGGAAAGGCCAGTCCCCATGCGAGTTGCTAGGGGACCTCTCGGGATTCCTCTCCCGTCCATGCCGGGGCCTCAGTCCTTGTGTGGAGTCGGGGCCGGAACCTGAGGATTCCTCTCCAGTGTTGCCATGGATCTTGGGGTGCTTCTGAGTCTCCCCAGGGGAGTCAGGCCTCGTCTCGAGTGGGGGCATGCACGTGCGCTTTCCTCCCGAGCTGCAGCAGTAGTGTCACGCTTCCTGTCACGTGGATCAAGGGATCTGTGGCTTTCCCTCGAGGCTGTCCCTCGAGGCTTTCCCACGAGGCTTTCCCACAGGGCTGTGCCACGTGCCACCTTGGTGTGAGTCGATCCTCGGCGTGAAAGACGAGCCGGTGAAGGGAAAAGAGGTTCCTCTGGAATGGACTGAGACATCTGGGGGACTCTTGGAATGGTGGCACGACCCTGGAGTTCCTCTCGCCGTTCCTGTTGAGAGGGCCTCCTCTTGAGATGCGACGGGAACGCCGGGAACTCTTTCCCGACGAAGCAGGGAAAGGATCCCTCATCTCGAGCTACGAGGCGGAAACGGGGCTCCTCTGGATGTGGGCGGGACCCTCGTGATTCCTCTCGAGTGGAGACGGGTATGTCGGGGAACTTCTTGATTTGCACCAAGGGTGTGAAGGACCCTTTCGAAGTTCCAGAGGTGAGGTGTGATCAGCCTCGAGACGCCTCAGCGGAAATGGGCCTCATCTCGCCTGGAGGGGAGAACCTCCTGGATTTTCTCGAGTTGCGGCTGGTCTTCTCGAGTTACGACGGGGACCTCAGGGACCCGCTCTGGTGGCCTCAGGAAAGGCCAGTCCCCATGCGAGTTGCTAGGGGACCTCTCGGGATTCCTCTCCCGTCCATGCCGGGGCCTCAGTCCTTGTGTGGAGTCGGGGCCGGAACCTGAGGATTCCTCTCCAGTGTTGCCATGGATCTTGGGGTGCTTCTGAGTCTCCCCAGGGGAGTCAGGCCTCGTCTCGAGTGGGGGCATGCACGTGCGCTTTCCTCCCGAGCTGCAGCAGTAGTGTCACGCTTCCTGTCACGTGGAT
This sequence comes from Budorcas taxicolor, assembly GCF_023091745.1. Lineage (NCBI taxonomy): Eukaryota > Metazoa > Chordata > Mammalia > Artiodactyla > Bovidae > Budorcas > Budorcas taxicolor. Next base: position 33,452 of record NW_026292748.1, read on the forward strand.
CAAGGGATCTGTGGCTTTCCCTCGAGGCTGTCCCTCGAGGCTTTCCCACGAGGCTTTCCCACAGGGCTGTGCCACGTGCCACCTTGGTGTGAGTCGATCCTCGGCGTGAAAGACGAGCCGGTGAAGGGAAAAGAGGTTCCTCTGGAATGGACTGAGACATCTGGGGGACTCTTGGAATGGTGGCACTACCCTGGAGTTCCTCTCGCCGGTCCTGTTGAGAGGGCCTCCTCTTGAGATGCGACGGGAACGCCGGGAACTCTTTCCCGACGAAGCAGGGAAAGGATCCCTCATCTCGAGCTACGAGGCGGAAACGGGGCTCCTCTGGATGTGGGCGGGACCCTCGTGATTCCTCTCGAGTGGAGACGGGTATGTCGGGGAACTTCTTGATTTGCACCAAGGGTGTGAAGGACCCTTTCGAAATTCCAGAGGTGAGGTGTGATCAGCCTCGAGACGCCTCAGCGGAAATGGGCCTCATCTCGCCTGGAGGGGAGAACCTCCTGGATTTTCTCGAGTTGCGGCAGGTCTTCTCGAGTTACGACGGGGACCTCAGGGACCCGCTCTGGTGGCCTCAGGAAAGGCCAGTCCCCATGCGAGTTGCTAGGGGACCTCTCGGGATTCCTCTCCCGTCCATGCCGGGGCCTCAGTCCTTGTGTGGAGTCGGGGCCGGAACCTGAGGATTCCTCTCCAGTGTTGCCATGGATCTTGGGGTGCTTCTGAGTCTCCCCAGGGGAGTCAGGCCTCGTCTCGAGTGGGGGCATGCACGTGCGCTTTCCTCCCGAGCTGCAGCAGTAGTGTCACGCTTCCTGTCACGTGGATCAAGGGATCTGTGGCTTTCCCTCGAGGCTGTCCCTCGAGGCTTTCCCACGAGGCTTTCCCACAGGGCTGTGCCACGTGCCACCTTGGTGTGAGTCGATCCTCGGCGTGAAAGACGAGCCGGTGAAGGGAAAAGAGGTTCCTCTGGAATGGACTGAGACATCTGGGGGACTCTTGGAAAGGTGGCACGACCCTGGAGTTCCTCTCGCCGGTCCTGTTGAGAGGGCCTCCTCTTGAGATGCGACGGGAAGGCCGGGAACTCTTTCCCGACGAAGCAGGGAAAGGATCCCTCATCTCGAGCTACGAGGCGGAAACGGGGCTCCTCTGGATGTGGGCGGGACCCTCGTGATTCCTCTCGAGTGGAGACGGGTATGTCGGGGAACTTCTTGATTTGCACCAAGGGTGTGAAGGACCCTTTCGAAATTCCAGAGGTGAGGTGTGATCAGCCTCGAGACGCCTCAGCGGAAATGGGCCTCATCTCGCCTGGAGGGGAGAACCTCCTGGATTTTCTCGAGTTGCGGCAGGTCTTCTCGAGTTACGACGGGGACCTCAGGGACCCGCTCTGGTGGCCTCAGGAAAGGCCAGTCCCCATGCGAGTTGCTAGGGGACCTCTCGGGATTCCTCTCCCATCCATGCCGGGGCCTCAGTCCTTGTGTGGAGTCGGGGCCGGAACCTGAGGATTCCTCTCCAGTGTTGCCATGGATCTTGGGGTGCTTCTGAGTCTCCCCAGGGGAGTCAGGCCTCGTCTCGAGTGGGGGCATGCACGTACGCTTTCCTCCCGAGCTGCAGCAGTAGTGTCACGATTCCTGTCACGTGGATCAAGGGATCTGGGGCTTTCCCTCGAGGCTGTCCCTCGAGGCTTTCCCACGAGGCTTTCCCACAGGGCTGTGCCACGTGCCACCTTGGTGTGAGTCGATCCTCGGCGTGAAAGACGAGCCGGTGAAGGGAAAAGAGGTTCCTCTGGAATGGACTGAGACATCTCGGGGACTCTTGGAATGGTGGCACGACCCTGGAGTTCCTCTCGCCGGTCCTGTTGAGAGGGCCTCCTCTTGAGATGCGACGGGAACGCCGGGAACTCTTTCCCGACGAAGCAGGGAAAGGATCCCTCATCTCGAGCTACGAGGCGGAAACGGGGCTCCTCTGGATGTGGGCGGGACCCTCGTGATTCCTCTCGAGTGGAGACGGGTATGTCGGGGAACTTCTTGGTTTGCACCAAGGGTGTGAAGGACCCTTTCGAAATTCCAGAGGTGAGGTGTGATCAGCCTCGAGACGCCTCAGCGGAAATGGGCCTCATCTCGCCTGGAGGGGAGAACCTCCTGGATTTTCTCGAGTTGCGGCAGGTCTTCTCGAGTTACGACGGGGACCTCAGGGACCCGCTCTGGTGGCCTCAGGAAAGGCCAGTCCCCATGCGAGTTGCTAGGGGACCTCTCGGGATTCCTCTCCCGTCCATGCCGGGGCCTCAGTCCTTGTGTGGAGTCGGGGCCGGAACCTGAGGATTCCTCTCCAGTGTTGCCATGGATCTTGGGGTGCGTCTGAGTCTCCCCAGGGGAGTCAGGCCTCATCTCGAGTGGGGGCATGCATGTGTGCTTTCCTCCCGAGCTGCAGCAGTAGTGTCACGCTTCCTGTCACGTGGATCAAGGGATCTGTGGCTTTCACTCGAGGCTGTCCCTCGAGGCTTTCCCACGAGGCTTTCCCACAGGGCTGTGCCACGTGCCACCTTGGTGTGAGTCGATCCTCGGCGTGAAAGACGAGCCGGTGAGGGAAAAGAGGTTCCTCTGGAATGGACTGAGACATCTGGGGGACTCTTGGAATGGTGGCACGACCCTGGAGTTCCTCTCGCCGGTCCTGTTGAGAGGGCCTCCTCTTGAGATGCGACGGGAAGGCCGGGAACTCTTTCCGGACGAAGCAGGGAAAGGATCCCTCATCTCGAGCTACGAGACGGAAACGGGGCTCCTCTGGATGTGGGCGGGACCCTCGTGATTCCTCTCGAGTGGAGACGGGTATGTCGGGGAACTTCTTGATTTGCACCAAGGGTGTGAAGGACCCTTTCGAAATTCCAGAGGTGAGGTGTGATCAGCCTCAAGACGCCTCAGCGGAAATGGGCCTCATCTCGCCTGGAGGGGAGAACCTCCTGGATTTTCTCGAGTTGCGGCAGGTCTTCTCGAGTTACAACGGGGACCTCAGGGACCCGCTCTGGTGGCCTCAGGAAAGGCCAGTCCCCATGCGAGTTGCTAGGGGACCTCTCGGGATTCCTCTCCCGTCCATGCCGGGGCCTCAGTCCTTGTGTGGAGTCGGGACCGGAACCTGAGGATTCCTCTCCAGTGTTGCCATGGATCTTGGGGTGCTTCTGAGTCTCCCCAGGGGAGTCAGGCCTCGTCTCGAGTGGGGGCATGCACGTACGCTTTCCTCCCGAGCTGCAGCAGTAGTGTCACGCTTCCTGTCACGTGGATCAAGGGATCTGTGGCTTTCCCTCGAGGCTGTCCCTCGAGGCTTTCCCACGAGGCTTTCCCACAGGGCTGTGCCACGTGCCACCTTGGTGTGAGTCGATCCTCGGCGTGAAAGACGAGCCGGTGAAGGGAAAAGAGGTTCCTCTGGAATGGACTGAGACTTCTGGGGGACTCTTGGAATTGTGGAACGACCCTGGAGTTCCTCTCGCCGGTCCTGTTGAGAGGGCCTCCTCTTGAGATGCGACGGGAACGCCGGGAACTCTTTCCCGATGAAGCAGGGAAAGGATCCCTCATCTCGAGCTACGAGGCGGAAACGGGGCTCCTCTGGATGTGGGCGGGACCCTCGTGATTCCTCTCGAGTGGAGACGGCTAGGTCGGGGAACTTCTTGATTTGCACCAAGGGTGTGAAGGACCCTTTCGAAATTCCAGAGGTGAGGTGTGATCAGCCTCGAGACGCCTCAGCGGAAATGGGCCTCATCTCGCCTGGAGGGGAGAACCTCCTGGATTTTCTCGAGTTGCGGCAGGTCTTCTCGAGTTACGACGGGGACCTCAGGGACCCGCTCTGGTGGCCTCAGGAAAGGCCAGTCCCCATGCGAGTTGCTAGGGGACCTCTCAGGATTCCTCTCCCGTCCATGCCGGGGCCTCAGTCCTTGTGTGGAGTCGGGGCCGGAACCTGAGGATTCCTCTCCAGTGTTGCCATGGATCTTGGGGTGCTTCTGAGTCTCCCCAGGGGAGTCAGGCCTCGTCTCGAGTGGGGGCATGCACCTGCGCTTTCCTCCCGAGCTGCAGCAGTAGTGTCACGCTTCCTGTCACGTGGATCAAGGGATCTGTGGCTTTCCCTCGAGGCTGTCCCTCGAGGCTTTCCCACGAGGCTTTCCCACAGGGCTGTGCCACGTGCCACCTTGGTGTGAGTCGATCCTCGGCGTGAAAGACGAGCCGGTGAAGGGAAAAGAGGTTCCTCTGGAATGGACTGAGACATCTCGGGGACTCTTGGAATGGTGGCACGACCCTGGAGTTCCTCTCGCCGGTCCTGTTGAGAGGGCCTCCTCTTGAGATGCGACGGGAAGGCCGGGAACTCTTTCCCGACGAAGCAGGGAAAGGATCCCTCATCTCGAGCTACGAGGCGGAAACGGGGCTCCTCTGGATGTGGGCGGGACCCTCGTGATTCCTCTCGAGTGGAGACGGGTATGTCGGGGAACTTCTTGATTTGCACCAAGGGTGTGAAGGACCCTTTCGAAATTCCAGAGGTGAGGTGTGATCAGCCTCGAGACGCCTCAGCGGAAATGGGCCTCATCTCGCCTGGAGGGGAGAACCTCCTGGATTTTCTCGAGTTGCGGCAGGTCTTCTCGAGTTACGACGGGGACCTCAGGGACCCGCTCTGGTGGCCTCAGGAAAGGCCAGTCCCCATGCGAGTTGCTAGGGGACCTCTCGGGATTCCTCTCCCGTCCATCCCGGGGCCTCAGTCCTTGTGTGGAGTCGGGGCCGGAACCTGAGGATTCCTCTCCAGTGTTGCCATGGATCTTGGGGTGCTTCTGAGTCTCCCCAGGGGAGTCAGGCCTCATCTCGAGTGGGGGCATGCACGTGCGCTTTCCTCCCGAGCTGCAGCAGTAGTGTCACGCTTCCTGTCACGTGGATCAAGGGATCTGTGGCTTTCCCTCGAGGCTGTCCCTCGAGGCTTTCCCACGAGGCTTTCCCACAGGGCTGTGCCACGTGCCACCTTGGTGTGAGTCGATCCTCGGCGTGCAAGACGAGCCGGTGAAGGGAAAAGAGGTTCCTCTGGAATGGACTGAGACATCTGGGGGACTCTTGGAATGGTGGCACGACCCTGGAGTTCCTCTCGCCGGTCCTGTTGAGAGGGCCTCCTCTTGAGATGCGACGGGAACGCCGGGAACTCTTTCCCGACGAAGCAGGGAAAGGATCCCTCATCTCGAGCTACGAGGCGGAAACGGGGCTCCTCTGGATGTGGGCGGGACCCTCGTGATTCCTCTCGAGTGGAGACGGGTATGTCGGGGAACTTCTTGATTTGCACCAAGGGTGTGAAGGACCCTTTCGAAATTCCAGAGGTGAGGTGTGATCAGCCTCAAGACGCCTCAGCGGAAATGGGCCTCATCTCGCCTGGAGGGGAGAACCTCCTGGATTTTCTCGAGTTGCGGCAGGTCTTCTCGAGTTACAACGGGGACCTCAGGGACCCGCTCTGGTGGCCTCAGGAAAGGCCAGTCCCCATGCGAGTTGCTAGGGGACCTCTCGGGATTCCTCTCCCGTCCATGCCGGGGCCTCAGTCCTTGTGTGGAGTCGGGACCGGAACCTGAGGATTCCTCTCCAGTGTTGCCATGGATCTTGGGGTGCTTCTGAGTCTCCCCAGGGGAGTCAGGCCTCGTCTCGAGTGGGGGCATGCACGTACGCTTTCCTCCCAAGCTGCAGCAGTAGTGTCACGATTCCTGTCACGTGGATCAAGGGATCTGTGGCTTTCCCTCGTGGCTGTCCCTCGAGGCTTTCCCACGAGGCTTTCCCACAGGGCTGTGCCACGTGCCACCTTGGTGTGAGTCGATCCTCGGCGTGAATGACGAGCCCGTGAAGGGAAAAGAGGTTCCTCTGGAATGGACTGAGACATCTCGGGGACTCTTGGAATGGTGGCACGACCCTGGAGTTCCTCTCGCCGTTCCTGTTGAGAGGGCCTCCTCTTGAGAGGCGACGGGAACGCCGGGAACTCTTTCCCGACGAAGCAGGGAAAGGATCCCTCATCTCGAGCTACGAGGCGGAAACGGGGCTCCTCTGGATGTGGGCGGGACCCTCGTGATTCCTCTCGAGTGGAGACGGGTATGTCGGGGAACTTCTTGGTTTGCACCAAGGGTGTGAAGGACCCTTTCGAAATTCCAGAGGTGAGGTGTGATCAGCCTCGAGACGCCTCAGCGGAAATGGGCCTCATCTCGCCTGGAGGGGAGAACCTCCTGGATTTTCTCGAGTTGCGGCAGGTCTTCTCGAGTTACGACGGGGACCTCAGGGACCCGCTCTGGTGGCCTCAGGAAAGGCCAGTCCCCATGCGAGTTGCTAGGGGACCTCTCGGGATTCCTCTCCCGTCCATGCCGGGGCCTCAGTCCTTGTGTGGAGTCGGGGCCGGAACCTGAGGATTCCTCTCCAGTGTTGCCATGGATCTTGGGGTGCGTCTGAGTCTCCCCAGGGGAGTCAGGCCTCATCTCGAGTGGGGGCATGCATGTGTGCTTTCCTCCCGAGCTGCAGCAGTAGTGTCACGCTTCCTGTCACGTGGATCAAGGGATCTGTGGCTTTCACTCGAGGCTGTCCCTCGAGGCTTTCCCACGAGGCTTTCCCACAGGGCTGTGCCACGTGCCACCTTGGTGTGAGTCGATCCTCGGCGTGAAAGACGAGCCGGTGAGGGAAAAGAGGTTCCTCTGGAATGGACTGAGACATCTGGGGGACTCTTGGAATGGTGGCACGACCCTGGAGTTCCTCTCGCCGGTCCTGTTGAGAGGGCCTCCTCTTGAGATGCGACGGGAAGGCCGGGAACTCTTTCCGGACGAAGCAGGGAAAGGATCCCTCATCTCGAGCTACGAGACGGAAACGGGGCTCCTCTGGATGTGGGCGGGACCCTCGTGATTCCTCTCGAGTGGAGACGGGTATGTCGGGGAACTTCTTGATTTGCACCAAGGGTGTGAAGGACCCTTTCGAAATTCCAGAGGTGAGGTGTGATCAGCCTCAAGACGCCTCAGCGGAAATGGGCCTCATCTCGCCTGGAGGGGAGAACCTCCTGGATTTTCTCGAGTTGCGGCAGGTCTTCTCGAGTTACAACGGGGACCTCAGGGACCCGCTCTGGTGGCCTCAGGAAAGGCCAGTCCCCATGCGAGTTGCTAGGGGACCTCTCGGGATTCCTCTCCCGTCCATGCCGGGGCCTCAGTCCTTGTGTGGAGTCGGGACCGGAACCTGAGGATTCCTCTCCAGTGTTGCCATGGATCTTGGGGTGCTTCTGAGTCTCCCCAGGGGAGTCAGGCCTCGTCTCGAGTGGGGGCATGCACGTACGCTTTCCTCCCGAGCTGCAGCAGTAGTGTCACACTTCCTGTCACGTGGATCAAGGGATCTGTGGCTTTCCCTCGAGGCTGTCCCTCGAGGCTTTCCCACGAGGCTTTCCCACAGGGCTGTGCCACGTGCCACCTTGGTGTGAGTCGATCCTCGGCGTGAAAGACGAGCCGGTGAAGGGAAAAGAGGTTCCTCTGGAATGGACTGAGACTTCTGGGGGACTCTTGGAATTGTGGAACGACCCTGGAGTTCCTCTCGCCGGTCCTGTTGAGAGGGCCTCCTCTTGAGATGCGACGGGAACGCCGGGAACTCTTTCCCGATGAAGCAGGGAAAGGATCCCTCATCTCGAGCTACGAGGCGAAACGGGGCTCCTCTGGATGTGGGCGGGACCCTCGTGATTCCTCTCGAGTGGAGACGGCTAGGTCGGGGAACTTCTTGATTTGCACCAAGGGTGTGAAGGACCCTTTCGAAATTCCAGAGGTGAGGTGTGATCAGCCTCGAGACGCCTCAGCGGAAATGGGCCTCATCTCGCCTGGAGGGGAGAACCTCCTGGATTTTCTCGAGTTGCGGCAGGTCTTCTCGAGTTACGACGGGGACCTCAGGGACCCGCTCTGGTGGCCTCAGGAAAGGCCAGTCCCCATGCGAGTTGCTAGGGGACCTCTCAGGATTCCTCTCCCGTCCATGCCGGGGCCTCAGTCCTTGTGTGGAGTCGGGGCCGGAACCTGAGGATTCCTCTCCAGTGTTGCCATGGATCTTGGGGTGCTTCTGAGTCTCCCCAGGGAGTCAGGCCTCGTCTCGAGTGGGGGCATGCACCTGCGCTTTCCTCCCGAGCTGCAGCAGTAGTGTCACGCTTCCTGTCACGTGGATCAAGGGATCTGTGGCTTTCCCTCGAGGCTGTCCCTCGAGGCTTTCCCACGAGGCTTTCCCACAGGGCTGTGCCACGTGCCACCTTGGTGTGAGTCGATCCTCGGCGTGAAAGACGAGCCGGTGAAGGGAAAAGAGGTTCCTCTGGAATGGACTGAGACATCTCGGGGACTCTTGGAATGGTGGCACGACCCTGGAGTTCCTCTCGCCGGTCCTGTTGAGAGGGCCTCCTCTTGAGATGCGACGGGAAGGCCGGGAACTCTTTCCCGACGAAGCAGGGAAAGGATCCCTCATCTCGAGCTACGAGGCGGAAACGGGGCTCCTCTGGATGTGGGCGGGACCCTCGTGATTCCTCTCGAGTGGAGACGGGTATGTCGGGGAACTTCTTGATTTGCACCAAGGGTGTGAAGGACCCTTTCGAAATTCCAGAGGTGAGGTGTGATCAGCCTCGAGACGCCTCAGCGGGAAATGGGCCTCATCTCGCCTGGAGGGAGAACCTCCTGGATTTTCTCGAGTTGCGGCAGGTCTTCTCGAGTTACGACGGGGACCTCAGGGACCCGCTCTGGTGGCCTCAGGAAAGGCCAGTCCCCATGCGAGTTGCTAGGGGACCTCTCGGGATTCCTCTCCCGTCCATCCCGGGGCCTCAGTCCTTGTGTGGAGTCGGGGCCGGAACCTGAGGATTCCTCTCCAGTGTTGCCATGGATCTTGGGGTGCTTCTGAGTCTCCCAGGGGAGTCAGGCCTCATCTCGAGTGGGGGCATGCACGTGCGCTTTCCTCCCGAGCTGCAGCAGTAGTGTCACGCTTCCTGTCACGTGGATCAAGGGATCTGTGGCTTTCCCTCGAGGCGTCCCTCGAGGCTTTCCCACGAGGCTTTCCCACAGGGCTGGCCACGTGCCACCTTGGTGTGAGTCGATCCTCGGCGTGCAAGACGAGCCGGTGAAGGGAAAAGAGGTTCCTCTGGAATGGACTGAGACATCTGGGGGACTCTTGGAATGGTGGCACGACCCTGGAGTTCCTCTCGCCGGTCCTGTTGAGAGGGCCTCCTCTTGAGATGCGACGGGAACGCCGGGAACTCTTTCCCGACGAAGCAGGGAAAGGATCCCTCATCTCGAGCTACGAGGCGGAAACGGGGCTCCTCTGGATGTGGGCGGGACCCTCGTGATTCCTCTCGAGTGGAGACGGGTATGTCGGGGAACTTCTTGATTTGCACCAAGGGTGTGAAGGACCCTTTCGAAATTCCAGAGGTGAGGTGTGATCAGCCTCAAGACGCCTCAGCGGAAATGGGCCTCATCTCGCCTGGAGGGGAGAACCTCCTGGATTTTCTCGAGTTGCGGCAGGTCTTCTCGAGTTACAACGGGGACCTCAGGGACCCGCTCTGGTGGCCTCAGGAAAGGCCAGTCCCCATGCGAGTTGCTAGGGGACCTCTCGGGATTCCTCTCCCGTCCATGCCGGGGCCTCAGTCCTTGTGTGGAGTCGGGACCGGAACCTGAGGATTCCTCTCAGTGTTGCCATGGATCTTGGGGTGCTTCTGAGTCTCCCCAGGGGAGTCAGGCCTCGTCTCGAGTGGGGGCATGCACGTACGCTTTCCTCCAAGCTGCAGCAGTAGTGTCACGATTCCTGTCACGTGGATCAAGGGATCTGTGGCTTTCCCTCGTGGCTGTCCCTCGAGGCTTTCCCACGAGGCTTTCCCACAGGGCTGTGCCACGTGCACCTTGGTGTGAGTCGATCCTCGGCGTGAATGACGAGCCCGTGAAGGGAAAAGAGTTCCTCTGGAATGGACTGAGACATCTCGGGGACTCTTGGAATGGTGGCACGACCCTGGAGTTCCTCTCGCCGTTCCTGTTGAGAGGGCCTCCTCTTGAGAGGCGACGGGAACGCCGGGAACTCTTTCACGACGAAGCAGGGAAAGGATCCCTCATCTCGAGCTACGAGGCGGAAACGGGGCTCCTCTGGATATGGGCGGGACCCTCGTGATTCCTCTCGAGTGGAGACGGCTAGGTCGGGGAACTTCTTGATTTGCACCAAGGGTGTGAAGGACCCTTTCGAAGTTCCAGAGGTGAGGTGTGATCAGC
>NW_026292749.1:0-43527 GCF_023091745.1 Budorcas taxicolor
TCCAGGAGGTTCTCCCCTCCAGGCGAGATGAGGCCCATTTCCGCTGAGGCGTCTCGAGGCTGATCACACCTCACCTCTGGAACTTCGAAAGGGTCCTTCACACCCTTGGTGCAAATCAAGAAGTTCCCCGACATACCCGTCTCCACTCGAGAGGAAACACGAGGGTCCCGCCCACATCCAGAGGAGCCCCGTTTCCGCCTCGTACCCCGAGATGAGGGATCCTTTCCCTGCTTCGTCGGGAAAGTGTTCCCGGCGTTCCCGTCGCATCTCAAGAGGAGGCCCTCTCAACAGGAACGGCGAGAGGAACTAGAGGGTCGTGCAACCATTCCAAGAGTCCCCCAGATGTCTCAGTCCATTCCAGAGGAACCTCTTTTCCCTTCACCGGCTCGACTTTCACGCCGATGATCGACTCACCCCAAGGTGGCACGTGGCACAGCCCTGGGGGAAAGCCTCGTGGGAAAGCCTGGAGCGAAAGCCTCGAGGGAAAGCCACAGATCCCTTGGTCCACATGACAGGAAGCGTGACACAACTGCTGCAGCTCGGGAGGAAAGCGCACGTTCATGCCCCCACTCGAGACGAGGCCTGACTCCCCTGGGGAGACTCAGAAGCACCCCAAGATCCATGGCAACACTGGAGAGGAATCCTCAGGTTCCAGCCCCGACTCCACACAAGGTCTTAGGCCCAGGCATGGACGGGAGAGGAATCCCGAGAGGGCCCCTAGCAACTCGCATGGCGACTGGCCTTTCCTGAGGACACCAGAGCGGGTCCCTGAGGTCCCCGTCGTAACTCGAGAAGACCTGCCGCAACTCGAGAAAATCCAGGAGGTTCTCCCCGCCAGGCGAGATGAGGCCCATTTCCGCTGAGGCATCTCGAGGCTGATCACACCTCACCTCTGGAACTTCGAAAGGGTCCTTCACACCCTTGGTGCAAATCAAGAAGTTCCCCGACATACCCGTCTCCACTCGAGAGGAAACACGAGGGTCCCGCCCACATCCAGAGGAGCCCCGTTTCCGCCTCGTACCCCGAGATGAGGGATCCTTTCCCTGCTTCGTCGGGAAAGAGTTCCCGGCGTTCCCGTCGCATCTCAAGAGGAGGCCTTCTCAACAGGAACGGCGAGAGGAACTCCAGGGTCGTGCCACCATTCCAAGAGTCCCGCAGATGTCTCAGTCCATTCCAGAGGAACCTCTTTTCCCTTCAGCGGCTTGTATTTCACACTGAGGATCGACTCACACCAAGGTGGCACGTGGCACAGCCCTGTGGGAAAGCCTCGTGGAAAGCCTCGAGCGAAAGCCTCGAGGGAAAGCCACAGATCCCTTGATCCACGTGACAGGAAGCGTGACACTACTGCTGCAGCTCGGGAGGAAAGCACACGTTCATGCCCCCACTTGAGACGAGGCCTGACTCCCCTGGGGAGACTCAGAAGCACCCCAAGATCCATGGCAACTCTGGAGAGGAATCCTCAGGTTCTGGCCCCGACTCCACACAAGGACTGAGGCCCCGGGATGGACAGGAGAGGAATCCCGAGATGCCCCCTAGCAAATCGCATGGGGACTGGCCTTTCCTGAGGCCACCAGAGCGGGTCCCTGATGTCCCCGTCGTAACTCAAGAAGACCTGCCGCAACTCGAGAAAATCCAGGAGGTTCTCCCCTACAGGCGAGATGAGGCCCATTTCCGCTGAGGCGTCTCGAGGCGGATCACACCTCACCTCTGGAACTTCGAAAGGGTACTTCACACCCTTCGTGCAAATCAAGAAGTTCCCCGACATACCCGTCTCCACTCGAGAGGAAACCCGAGGGTCCCGCCCACATCCAGAGGAGCCCCGTTTCCGCCTCGTAGCTCGAGATGAGGGATCCTTTCCCTGCTTCGTCGGGAAAGAGTTCCCGGCGTTCCCGTCGCATCTCAAGAGGTGGCCCTCTCAACAGGAATGGCGAGAGGAACTCCAGGGTCGTGCCACCATTCCAAGAGTCCCCCAGATGTCTCAGTCCATTCCAGAGGAACCTCTTTTCCCTTCACCGGCTCGTCTTTCACGCCGAGGATCGACTCACACCAAGGTGGCACGTGGCACAGCCCTGTGGGAAAGCCTCGTGGGAAATCCTCGAGGGAAAGCCGCAGATCCCTTTATCCACGTGACAGGAAGCGCGACACTACTGCTGCAGCTCGGGAGGAAATTGCACGTGCATGCCCCCACACGAGACGAGGCCTGACTCCCCTGTGGCGACTCAGAAGTACCCCATGATCCATGGCAACACTGGAGAGGAATCCTCAGGTTCCGGCCCCGACTCCACACAAGGACTGAGGCCCCGGCATGGACGGGAGAGGTATCCCGAGAGGTCCCTTAGCAACTCGCATGGGGGCTAGCCTTTCCTGAGGCCACCAGAGCGGGTCCCTGAGGTCCCCGTCGTAACTCGAGAAGACCTGCCGCAACTCGAGAAAATCCAGGAGGTTCTCCCCTCCAGGCGAGATGAGGCCCATTTCCGCTGAGGCGTCTACAGGCTGATCACACCTCACCTCTGTTACTTCGAAAGGGTACTTCACACCATTCGTGCAAATCAAGAAGTTCCCCGACATCCCCGTCTCCACTCGAGAGGAAACACGAGGGTCCCGCCCACATCCAGGGAGACCGGTTTCCGCCTCGAAGATCGAGATGAGGGATCCTTTCCCTGCTTCATCGGGAAAGAATTCCCGGCGTTCCCGTCGCATCTCAAGAGGAGGCCCTCTGAACAGGAACGGCGAGAGGAACTCCAGGGTCGTGCCACCATTCCAAGAGTCCCCCAGATGTCTCAGTCCATTCCAGAGGAACCTCTTTTCCCTTCACAGGCTCGTCTTTCACGCCGAGGATCGACTCACACCAAGGTGGCACGTGGCACAGCCCTGTGGGAAAGCCTCGTGGGAAAGCCTCGAGGGACAGCCTCGAGGGAAAGCCACAGATCCCTTGTTCCACGTGACAGGAAGCGTGACACTACTGCTGCAGCTCGGGAGGAAAGCGCATGTTCATGCCCCCACTCGAGACGAGGCCTGACTCCCCTGGGGAGACTCAGAAGCACCCCAAGATCCATGGCAACACTGGAGAGGAAACCTCAGGTTCTGGCCCCGACTCCACACAAGGTCTTAGGCCCCGGCATGGACGGGAAAGGAATCCCGAGATGCCCCCTAGCAACTCGCATGGGGACTGGCCTTTCCTGAGGCCACCAGAGCGGGTCCCTGATGTCCCCGTCGTAACTCGAGAATATCTGCCGCAACTTGAGAAAATCCAGGAAGTTCTCCCCTCCAGGCGAGATGAGGCCCATTTCCGCTGAGGCGTCTCGAGGCTGATCACACCTCACCTCTGGAACTTCGAAAGGGTCTTTGACACCCTTGGTGCAAATCAAGAAGTTCCCCGACATACCCGTCTCCACTCGAGAGGAAACACGAGGATCCCGCCCACATCCAGAGGAGTCCCGTTTACGCATCGTAGCTCGAGATGAGGGATCCTTTCCCTGCTTCGTAGGGAAAGAGTTCCCGGCGTTCCCGTCGCATCTCAAGAGGAGGCCCTCTCAACAGGAACGGCGAGAGGAACTCCAGGGTCGTGCCACCATTCCAAGAGTCCCCCAGATGTCTCAGTCCATTCCAGAGGAACCTCTTTTCCCTTCACCGGCTCGTCTTTCACGTCTAGGATCGACTCACACCAAGGTGGCACGTGGCACAGCCCTGGGGGAAAGCTTCGTGGGAAAGCCTCGAGCGAAAGCTTCGAGGGAAAGCCACAGATCACTTGATCCACGTGACAGGAAGCGTGACACTACTGCTGCAGCTCGGGAGGAAAGCGCATGTTCATGCCCCCACTCGAGACGAGGCCTGACTCCCCTGGGGAGACTCAGAAGCACCCCAAGATCCATGGCAACACTGGAGAGGAATCCTCAGGTTCCGGCACCGACTCCACACAAGGTCTTAGGCCCAGGCCTGGAGGGAGAGGAATCCCTAGATGGCCCCTAGCAACTCGCATGGCGACTGGCCTTTCCTGAGGCCACCAGAGTGGGTCCCTGAGGTCCCCTTCGTAACTCGTGAAGACCTGCCGCAACTCGAGAAAATCCAGTAGGTTCTCCCCTCCAGGCGAGATGAGGCCCATTTCCGCTGAGGCGTCTCGAGGCGGATCACACCTCACCTCTGGAACTTCGAAAGGGTACTTCACACCCTTCGTGCAATTCAAGAAGTTCCCCGACATACCCGTCTCCACTCGAGAGGAAACCCGAGGGTCCCGCCCACATCCAGAGGATCCCCGTTTCCGCCTCGTAGCTCGAGATGAGGGATCCTTTCCCTGCTTCGTCGGGAAAGAGTTCCCGGCGTTCCCGTCGCATCTCAAGAGGTGGCCCTCTCAACAGGAATGGCGAGAGGAACTCCAGGGTCGTGCCACCATTCCAAGAGTCCCCCAGATGTCTCAGTCCATTCCAGAGGAACCTCTTTTCCCTTGACCGGCTCGTCTTTCACGCCGAGGATCGACTCACACCAAGGTGGCACGTGGCACAGCCCTGTGGGAAAGCCTCGAGCGAAAGCCTCGAGGGAAAGCCACAGATCCCTTGTTCCACGTGACAGGAAGCGTGACACTACTGCTGCAGCTCGGGAGGAAAGCGCACGTTCATGCCCCCACTCGAGACGAGGCCTGACTCCCCTGGGGAGACTCAGAAGCACCCCAAGATCCATGGCAACACTGGAGAGGAATCCTCAGGTTCTGGCCCCGACTCCACACAAGGTCTTAGGCCCCGGCATGGACGGGAGAGGAATCCCGAGAGGGCCCCTAGCAACTCGCATGGCGACTGGCCTTTCCTGAGGACACCAGAGCGGGTCCCTGAGGTCCCCATCGTAACTCGAGAAGACCTGCCGCAACTCGAGAAAATCCAGGAGGTTCTCCCCTCCAGGCGAGATGCGGCCCATTTCCGCTGAGGCGTCTCGAGGCTGATCACACCTCACCTCTGGAACTTCGAAAGGGTCCTTCACACCCTTGGTGCAAATCAAGAAGTTCCCCGACATACCCGTCTCCACTCGAGAGGAAACACGAGGGTCCCGCCCACATCCAGAGGAGCCCCGTTTCCGCCTCGTAGGTCGAGGTGACGGATCCTTTCCCTGCTTCGTCGGGAAAGAGTTCCCGGCGTTCCCGTCGCATCACAAGAGGAGGCCCTCTCAACAGGAATGGCGAGAGGAACTCCAGGGTCGTGTCACCATTCCAAGAGTCCCCCAGATGTCTCACTCCATTCCAGAGGAAACTCTTTTCCCTTCACCGGCTCGTATTTCACGCTGAGGATCGACTCACACCAAGGTGGCATGTGGCACAGCCCTTTCGGAAAGCCTCGTGGAAAGCCTCGAGCGAAAGCCTCGAGGGAAAGCCACAGATCCCTTGATCCACGTGACAGGAAGCGTGACACTACTGCTGCAGCTCGGGAGGAAAGCACACGTTCATGCCCCCACTTGAGACGAGGCCTGACTCCCCTGGGGAGACTCAGAAGCACCCCAAGATCCATGGCAACACTGGAGAGGAATCCTCAGGTTCTGGCCCCGACTCCACACAAGGTCTTAGGCCCCGGCATGGACGGGAGAGGAATCCCGAGATGCCCCCTAGCAACTCGCATGGGGACTGGCCTTTCCTGAGGCCACCAGAGCGGGTCCCTGATGTCCCCGTCGTAACTCGAGAATACCTGCCGCAACTTGAGAAAATCCAGGAAGTTCTCCCCTCCAGGCGAGATGAGGCCCATTTCCGCTGAGGCGTCTCGAGGCTGATCACACCTCACCTCTGGAACTTCGAAAGGGTCCTTCACACCCTTGGTGCAACTCAAGAAGTTCCCCGACACACCCGTCTCCACTCGAGAGGAAACACGAGGGTCCCGCCCACATCCAGAGGAGCCCCGTTTCCGCCTCGTAGCTGGAGATGAGGGATCCTTTCCCTGCTTCGTCGGGAAAGAGTTCCCGGCGTTCCCGTCGCATCTCAAGAGGAGGCCCTCTCAACAGGAACGGCGAGAGGAACTCCAGGGTCGTGCCACCATTCCAAGAGTCCCCCAGATGTCTCAGTCCATTCCAGAGGAACCTCTTTTCCCTTCACCGGCTCGTCTTTCACGTCTAGGATCGACTCACACCAAGGTGGCACGTGGCACAGCCCTGGGGGAAAGCTTCGTGGGAAAGCCTCGAGCGAAAGCTTCGAGGGAAAGCCACAGATCACTTGATCCACGTGACAGGAAGCGTGACACTACTGCTGCAGCTCGGGAGGAAAGCGCATGTTCATGCCCCCACTCGAGACGAGGCCTGACTCCCCTGGGGAGACTCAGAAGCACCCCAAGATCCATGGCAACACTGGAGAGGAATCCTCAGGTTCCGGCACCGACTCCACACAAGGTCTTAGGCCCAGGCCTGGACGGGAGAGGAATCCCTAGATGGCCCCTAGCAACTCGCATGGCGACTGGCCTTTCCTGAGGCCACCAGAGTGGGTCCCTGATGTCCCCGTCGTAACTCGAGAAGACCTGCCGCAACTCGAGAAAATCCAGTAGGTTCTCCCCTCCAGGCGAGATGAGGCCCGTTTCCGCTGAGGCGTCTCGAGGCGGATCACACCTCACCTCTGGAACTTCGAAAGGGTACTTCACACCCTTCGTGCAAATCAAGAAGTTCCCCGACATACCCGTCTCCACTCGAGAGGAAACCCGAGGGTCCCGCCCACATCCAGAGGAGCCCCGTTTCCGCCTCGTAGCTCGAGATGAGGGATCCTTTCCCTGCTTCGTCGGGAAAGAGTTCCCGGCGTTCCCGTCGCATCTCAAGAGGTGGCCCTCTCAACAGGAATGGCGAGAGGAACTCCAGGGTCGTGCCACCATTCCAAGAGTCCCCCAGATGTCTCAGTCCATTCCAGAGGAACCTCTTTTCCCTTCACCGGCTCGTCTTTCACGCCGAGGATCGACTCACACCAAGGTGTCACGTGGCACAGCCCTGTGGGAAAGCCTCGTGGGAAAGCCTCAAGGGAAAGCCGCAGATCCCTTGATCCACGTGACAGGAAGCGTGACACTACTGCTGCAGCTCGGGAGGAAAGTGCACGTGCATGCCCCCACACGAGACGAGGGCTGACTCCCCTGTGGCGACTCAGAAGTACCCCATGATCCATGGCAACACTGGAGAGGAATCCTCAGGTTCCGGCCCCGACTCCACACAAGGACTGAGGCCCCGGCATGGACGGGAGAGGAATCCCGAGAGGTCCCTTAGCAACTCGCATGGGGGCTGGCCTTTCCTGAGGCCACCAGAGCGGGTCCCTGAGGTCCCCGTCGTAACTCGAGAAGACCTGCCGCAACTCGAGAAAATCCAGGAGGTTCTCCCCTCCAGGCGAGATGAGGCCCATTTCCGCTGAGGCGTCTACAGGCTGATCACACCTCACCTCTGGAACTTCGAAAGGGTCCTTCACACCCTTGGTGCAACTCAAGAAGTTCCCCGACATACCCGTCTCCACTCGAGAGGAAACACGAGGGTCCCGCCCACATCCAGAGGAGCCCCGTTTCCGCCTCGTAGCTGGAGATGAGGGATCCTTTCCCTGCTTCGTCGGGAAAGAGTTCCCGGCGTTCCCGTCGCAACTCAAGAGGAAGCCCTCTCAACAGGAACGGCGAGAGGAACTCCAGGGTCGTGCCACCATTCCAAGAGTCCCCCAGATGTCTCAGTCCATTCCAGAGGAACCTCTTTTCCCTTCACCGGCTCGTCTTTCACGCCGAGGATCGACTCACCCCAAGGTGGCACGTGGCACAGCCCTGGGGGAAAGCCTCGTGGGAAAGCCTCGAGCGAAAGCCTCGAGGGAAAGCCACAGATCCCTTGTTCCACGTGACAGGAAGCGTGACACTACTGCTGCAGCTCGGGAGGAAAGCGCACGTTCATGCCCCCACTCGAGACGAGGCCTGACTCCCCTGGGGAGACTCAGAAGCACCCCAAGATCCATGGCAACACTGGAGAGGAATCCTCAGGTTCTGGCCCCGACTCCACACAAGGTCTTAGGCCCCGGCATGGACGGGAGAGGAATCCCGAGAGGGCCCCTAGCAACTCGCATGGCGACTGGCCTTTCCTGAGGACACCAGAGCGGGTCCCTGAGGTCCCCATCGTAACTCGAGAAGACCTGCCGCAACTCGAGAAAATCCAGGAGGTTCTCCCCTCCAGGCGAGATGCGGCCCATTTCCGCTGAGGCGTCTCGAGGCTGATCACACCTCACCTCTGGAACTTCGAAAGGGTCCTTCACACCCTTGGTGCAAATCAAGAAGTTCCCCGACATACCCGTCTCCACTCGAGAAGAAACACGAGGGTCCCGCCCACATCCAGAGGAGCCCCGTTTCCGCCTCGTAGGTCGAGGTGACGGATCCTATCCCTGCTTCGTCGGGAAAGAGTTCCCGGCGTTCCCGTCGCATCACAAGAGGAGGCCCTCTCAACAGGAATGGCGAGAGGAACTCCAGGGTCGTGTCACCATTCCAAGAGTCCCCCAGATGTCTCACTCCATTCCAGAGGAACCTCTTTTCCCTTCACCGGCTCGTATTTCACGCTGAGGATCGACTCACACCAAGGTGGCATGTGGCACAGCCCTTTGGGAAAGCCTCGTGGAAAGCCTCGAGCGAAAGCCTCGAGGGAAAGCCACAGATCCCTTGATCCACGTGACAGGAAGCGTGACACTACTGCTGCAGCTCGGGAGGAAAGCACACGTTCATGCCCCCACTTGAGACGAGGCCTGACTCCCCTGGGGAGACTCAGAAGCACCCCAAGATCCATGGCAACACTGGAGAGGAATCCTCAGGTTCTGGCCCCGACTCCACACAAGGTCTTAGGCCCCGGCATGGACGGGAGAGGAATCCCGAGATGCCCCCTAGCAACTCGCATGGGGACTGGCCTTTCCTGAGGCCACCAGAGCGGGTCCCTGATGTCCCCGTCGTAACTCGAGAATACCTGCCGCAACTTGAGAAAATCCAGGAAGTTCTCCCCTCCAGGCGAGATGAGGCCCATTTCCGCTGAGGCGTCTCGAGGCTGATCACACCTCACCTCTGGAACTTCGAAAGGGTCCTTCACACCCTTGGTGCAACTCAAGAAGTTCCCCGACACACCCGTCTCCACTCGAGAGGAAACACGAGGGTCCCGCCCACATCCAGAGGAGCCCCGTTTCCGCCTCGTAGCTGGAGATGAGGGATCCTTTCCCTGCTTCGTCGGGAAAGAGTTCCCGGCGTTCCCGTCGCATCTCAAGAGGAGGCCCTCTCAACAGGAACGGCGAGAGGAACTCCAGGGTCGTGCCACCATTCCAAGAGTCCCCCAGATGTCTCAGTCCATTCCAGAGGAACCTCTTTTCCCTTCACCGGCTCGTCTTTCACGTCTAGGATCGACTCACACCAAGGTGGCACGTGGCACAGCCCTGGGGGAAAGCTTCGTGGGAAAGCCTCGAGCGAAAGCTTCGAGGGAAAGCCACAGATCACTTGATCCACGTGACAGGAAGCGTGACACTACTGCTGCAGCTCGGGAGGAAAGCGCATGTTCATGCCCCCACTCGAGACGAGGCCTGACTCCCCTGGGGAGACTCAGAAGCACCCCAAGATCCATGGCAACACTGGAGAGGAATCCTCAGGTTCCGGCACCGACTCCACACAAGGTCTTAGGCCCAGGCCTGGACGGGAGAGGAATCCCTAGATGGCCCCTAGCAACTCGCATGGCGACTGGCCTTTCCTGAGGCCACCAGAGTGGGTCCCTGAGGTCCCCGTCGTAACTCGAGAAGACCTGCCGCAACTCGAGAAAATCCAGGAGGTTCTCCCCTCCAGGCGAGATGAGGCCCATTTCCGCTGAGGCGTCTCGAGGCGGATCACACCTCACCTCTGGAACTTCGAAAGGGTACTTCACACCCTTCGTGCAAATCAAGAAGTTCCCCGACATACCCGTCTCCACTCGAGAGGAAACCCGAGGATCCCGCCCACATCCAGAGGAGCCCCGTTTCCGCCTCGTAGCTCGAGATGAGGGATCCTTTCCCTGCTTCGTCGGGAAAGAGTTCCCGGCGTTCCCGTCGCATCTCAAGAGGTGGCCCTCTCAACAGGAATGGCGAGAGGAACTCCAGGGTCGTGCCACCATTCCAAGAGTCCCCCAGATGTCTCAGTCCATTCCAGAGGAACCTCTTTTCCCTTCACCGGCTCGTCTTTCACGCCGAGGATCGACTCACACCAAGGTGGCACGTGGCACAGCCCTGTGGGAAAGCCTCGTGGGAAAGCCTCAAGGGAAAGCCGCAGATCCCTTGATCCACGTGACAGGAAGCGTGACACTACTGCTGCAGCTCGGGAGGAAAGTGCACGTGCATGCCCCCACACGAGACGAGGCCTGACTCCGCTGTGGCGACTGAGAAGTACCCCATGATCCATGGCAACACTGGAGAGGAATCCTCAGGTTCCGGCCCCGACTCCACACAAGGACTGAGGCCCCGGCATGGAAGGGAGAGGTATTCCGAGAGGTCCCTTAGCAACTCGCATGGGGGCTGGCCTTTCCTGAGGCCACCAGAGCGGGTCCCTGAGGTCCCCGTCGTAACTCGAGAAGACCTGCCGCAACTCGAGAAAATCCAGGAGGTTCTCCCCTCCAGGCGAGATGAGGCCCATTTCCGCTGAGGCGTCTACAGGCTGATCACACCTCACCTCTGGAACTTCGAAAGGGTCCTTCACACCCTTGGTGCAACTCAAGAAGTTCCCCGACATACCCGTCTCCCTCGAGAGGAAACACGAGGGTCCCGCCCACATCCAGAGGAGCCCCGTTTCCGCCTCGTAGCTGGAGATGAGGGATCCTTTCCCTGCTTCGTCGGGAAAGAGTTCCCGGCGTTCCCGTCGCAACTCAAGAGGAAGCCCTCTCAACAGGAACGGCGAGAGGAACTCCAGGGTCGTGCCACCATTCCAAGAGTCCCCCAGATGTCTCAGTCCATTCCAGAGGAACCACTTTTCCCTTCACCGGCTCGTCTTTCACGCCGAGGATCGACTCACCCCAAGGTGGCACGTGGCACAGCCCTGGGGGAAAGCCTCGTGGGAAAGCCTCGAGCGAAAGCCTCGAGGGAAAGCCACAGATCCCTTGTTCCACGTGACAGGAAGCGTGACACTACTGCTGCAGCTCGGGAGGAAAGCGCACGTTCATGCCCCCACTCGAGACGAGGCCTGACTCCCCTGGGGAGACTCAGAAGCACCCCAAGATCCATGGCAACACTGGAGAGGAAACCTCAGGTTCTGGCCCCGACTCCACACAAGGTCTTAGGCCCCGGCATGGACGGGAGAGGAATCCCGAGAGGGCCCCTAGCAACTCGCATGGCGACTGGCCTTTCCTGAGGACACCAGAGCGGGTCCCTGAGGTCCCCATCGTAACTCGAGAAGACCTGCCGCAACTCGAGAAAATCCAGGAGGTTCTCCCCTCCAGGCGAGATGCGGCCCATTTCCGCTGAGGCGTCTCGAGGCTGATCACACCTCACCTCTGGAACTTCGAAAGGGTCCTTCACACCCTTGGTGCAAATCAAGAAGTTCCCCGACATACCCGTCTCCACTCGAGAGGAAACACGAGGGTCCCGCCCACATCCAGAGGAGCCCCGTTTCCGCCTCGTAGGTCGAGGTGACGGATCCTATCCCTGCTTCGTCGGGAAAGAGTTCCCGGCGTTCCCGTCGCATCACAAGAGGAGGCCCTCTCAACAGGAATGGCGAGAGGAACTCCAGGGTCGTGTCACCATTCCAAGAGTCCCCCAGATGTCTCACTCCATTCCAGAGGAACCTCTTTTCCCTTCACCGGCTCGTATTTCACGCTGAGGATCGACTCACACCAAGGTGGCATGTGGCACAGCCCTTTGGGAAAGCCTCGTGGAAAGCCTCGAGCGAAAGCCTCGAGGGAAAGCCACAGATCCCTTGATCCACGTGACAGGAAGCGTGACACTACTGCTGCAGCTCGGGAGGAAAGCACACGTTCATGCCCCCACTTGAGACGAGGCCTGACTCCCCTGGGGAGACTCAGAAGCACCCCAAGATCCATGGCAACACTGGAGAGGAATCCTCAGGTTCTGGCCCCGACTCCACACAAGGTCTTAGGCCCCGGCATGGACGGGAGAGGAATCCCGAGATGCCCCCTAGCAACTCGCATGGGGACTGGCCTTTCCTGAGGCCACCAGAGCGGGTCCCTGATGTCCCCGTCGTAACTCGAGAATACCTGCCGCAACTTGAGAAAATCCAGGAAGTTCTCCCCTCCAGGCGAGATGAGGCCCATTTCCGCTGAGGCGTCTCGAGGCTGATCACACCTCACCTCTGGAACTTCGAAAGGGTCCTTCACACCCTTGGTGCAACTCAAGAAGTTCCCCGACACACCCGTCTCCACTCGAGAGGAAACACGAGGGTCCCGCCCACATCCAGAGGAGCCCCGTTTCCGCCTCGTAGCTCGAGATGAGGGATCCTTTCCCTGCTTCGTCGGGAAAGAGTTCCCGGCGTTCCCGTCGCATCTCAAGAGGAGGCCCTCTCAACAGGAACGGCGAGAGGAACTCCAGGGTCGTGCCACCATTCCAAGAGTCCCCCAGATGTCTCAGTCCATTCCAGAGGAACCTCTTTTCCCTTCACCGGCTCGTCTTTCACGTCTAGGATCGACTCACACCAAGGTGGCACGTGGCACAGCCCTGGGGGAAAGCTTCGTGGGAAAGCCTCGAGCGAAAGCTTCGAGGGAAAGCCACAGATCACTTGATCCACGTGACAGGAAGCGTGACACTACTGCTGCAGCTCGGGAGGAAAGCGCATGTTCATGCCCCCACTCGAGACGAGGCCTGACTCCCCTGGGGAGACTCAGAAGCACCCCAAGATCCATGGCAACACTGGAGAGGAATCCTCAGGTTCCGGCACCGACTCCACACAAGGTCTTAGGCCCAGGCCTGGACGGGAGAGGAATCCCTAGATGGCCCCTAGCAACTCGCATGGCGACTGGCCTTTCCTGAGGCCACCAGAGTGGGTCCCTGAGGTCCCCGTCGTAACTCGAGAAGACCTGCCGCAACTCGAGAAAATCCAGTAGGTTCTCCCCTCCAGGCGAGATGAGGCCCATTTCCGCTGAGGCGTCTCGAGGCGGATCACACCTCACCTCTGGAACTTCGAAAGGGTACTTCACACCCTTCGTGCAAATCAAGAAGTTCCCCGACATACCCGTCTCCACTCGAGAGGAAACCCGAGGATCCCGCCCACATCCAGAGGAGCCCCGTTTCCGCCTCGTAGCTCGAGATGAGGGATCCTTTCCCTGCTTCGTCGGGAAAGAGTTCCCGGCGTTCCCGTCGCATCTCAAGAGGTGGCCCTCTCAACAGGAATGGCGAGAGGAACTCCAGGGTCGTGCCACCATTCCAAGAGTCCCCCAGATGTCTCAGTCCATTCCAGAGGAACCTCTTTTCCCTTCACCGGCTCGTCTTTCACGCCGAGGATCGACTCACACCAAGGTGGCACGTGGCACAGCCCTGTGGGAAAGCCTCGTGGGAAAGCCTCAAGGGAAAGCCGCAGATCCCTTGATCCACGTGACAGGAAGCGTGACACTACTGCTGCAGCTCGGGAGGAAAGTGCACGTGCATGCCCCCACACGAGACGAGGCCTGACTCCGCTGTGGCGACTGAGAAGTACCCCATGATCCATGGCAACACTGGAGAGGAATCCTCAGGTTCCGGCCCCGACTCCACACAAGGACTGAGGCCCCGGCATGGAAGGGAGAGGTATTCCGAGAGGTCCCTTAGCAACTCGCATGGGGGCTGGCCTTTCCTGAGGCCACCAGAGCGGGTCCCTGAGGTCCCCGTCGTAACTCGAGAAGACCTGCCGCAACTCGAGAAAATCCAGGAGGTTCTCCCCTCCAGGCGAGATGAGGCCCATTTCCGCTGAGGCGTCTACAGGCTGATCACACCTCACCTCTGGAACTTCGAAAGGGTCCTTCACACCCTTGGTGCAACTCAAGAAGTTCCCCGACATACCCGTCTCCCTCGAGAGGAAACACGAGGGTCCCGCCCACATCCAGAGGAGCCCCGTTTCCGCCTCGTAGCTGGAGATGAGGGATCCTTTCCCTGCTTCGTCGGGAAAGAGTTCCCGGCGTTCCCGTCGCAACTCAAGAGGAAGCCCTCTCAACAGGAACGGCGAGAGGAACTCCAGGGTCGTGCCACCATTCCAAGAGTCCCCCAGATGTTTCAGTCCATTCCAGAGGAACCTCTTTTCCCTTCACCGGCTCGTCTTTCACGCCGAGGATCGACTCACCCCAAGGTGGCACGTGGCACAGCCCTGGGGGAAAGCCTCGTGGGAAAGCCTCGAGCGAAAGCCTCGAGGGAAAGCCACAGATCCCTTGTTCCACGTGACAGGAAGCGTGACACTACTGCTGGAGATCGGGAGGAAAGCGCACGTTCATGCCCCCACTCGAGACGAGGCCTGACTCCCCTGGGGAGACTCAGAAGCACCCCAAGATCCATGGCAACACTGGAGAGGAATCCTCAGGTTCTGGCCCCGACTCCACACAAGGTCTTAGGCCCCGGCATGGACGGGAGAGGAATCCCGAGAGGGCCCCTAGCAACTCGCATGGCGACTGGCCTTTCCTGAGGACACCAGAGCGGGTCCCTGAGGTCCCCATCGTAACTCGAGAAGACCTGCCGCAACTCGAGAAAATCCAGGAGGTTCTCCCCTCCAGGCGAGATGCGGCCCATTTCCGCTGAGGCGTCTCGAGGCTGATCACACCTCACCTCTGGAACTTCGAAAGGGTCCTTCACACCCTTGGTGCAAATCAAGAAGTTCCCCGACATACCCATCTCCACTCGAGAGGAAACACGAGGGTCCCGCCCACATCCAGAGGAGCCCCGTTTCCGCCTCGTAGGTCGAGGTGACGGATCCTTTCCGTGCTTCGTCGGGAAAGAGTTCCCGGCGTTCCCGTCGCATCACAAGAGGAGGCCCTCTCAACAGGAATGGCGAGAGGAACTCCAGGGTCGTGTCACCATTCCAAGAGTCCCCCAGATGTCTCACTCCATTCCAGAGGAACCTCTTTTCCCTTCACCGGCTCGTATTTCACGCCGAGGATCGACTCACACCAAGGTGGCATGTGGCACAGCCCTTTGGGAAAGCCTCGTGGAAAGCCTCGAGCGAAAGCCTCGAGGGAAAGCCACAGATCCCTTGATCCACGTGACAGGAAGCGTGACACTACTGCTGCAGCTCGGGAGGAAAGTGCACGTGCATGCCCCCACACGAGACGAGGCCTGACTCCCCTGTGGCGACTCAGAAGTACCCCATGATCCATGGCAACACTGGAGAGGAATCCTCAGGTTCCGGCCCCGACTCCACACAAGGACTGAGGCCCCGGCATGGACTGGAGAGGTATCCCGAGAGGTCCCTTAGCAACTCGCATGGGGGCTGGCCTTTCCTGAGGCCACCAGAGCGGGTCCCTGAGGTCCCCGTCGTAACTCGAGAAGACCTGCCGCAACTCGAGAAAATCCAGGAGGTTCTCCCCTCCAGGCGAGATGAGGCCCATTTCCGCTGAGGCGTCTACAGGCTGATCACACCTCACCTCTGTTACTTCGAAAGGGTACTTCACACCATTCGTGCAAATCAAGAAGTTCCCCGACATACCCGTCTCCACTCGAGAGGAAACACGAGGGTCCCGCCCACATCCAGAGGAGCCCCGTTTCCGCCTCGTTGCTGGAGATCAGGGATCCTTTCCCTGCTTCATCGGGAAAGAATTCCCGGCGTTCCCGTCGCATCTCAAGTGGAGGCCCTCTGAACAGGAACGGCGAGAGGAACTCCAGGGTCGTGCCACCATTCCAAGAGTCCCCCAGATGTCTCAGTCCATTCCAGAGGAACCTCTTTTCCCTTCACCGGCTCGTCTTTCACGCCGAGGATCGACTCACACCAAGGTGGCACGTGGCACAGCCCTGGGGGAAAGCCTCTTGGGAAAGCCTCGAGGCAAACCGCAGATCCCTTAATCCACATGACAGGAAGCGTGACACTACTGCTGCAGCTCGGGAGGAAAGCACACGGGCATGCCCCCACTCGAGACGAGGCCTGACTCCCCTGGGGAGACTCAGAAGCACCCCAAGATCCATGGCAACACTGGAGAGGAATCCTCAGGTTCCGGCCCCGACTCCACACAATGTCTTAGGCCCCGGCATGGACGGGAGAGGAATCCCGAGAGGGCCCCTAGCAACTCGCATGGTGACTGGCCTTTCCTGAGGCCACCAGAGCGGGTCCCTGAGATCCCCGTCGTAACTCGAGAAGACCTGCCGCAACTCGAGAAAATCCAGGAGGTTCTCCCCTCCAGGCGAGATGAGGCCCATTTCGGATGATGCGTCTCGAGGCTGATCACACCTCACCTCTGGAACTTCGAAAGGGTCTTTCACACCCTTGGTGCAAATCAAGAAGTTCCCCGACATACCCGTCTCCACTCGAGAGGAAACACGAGGGTCCCGCCCACATCCAGAGGAGCCCCGTTTACGCATCGTAGCTCGAGATGAGGGATCCTTTCCCTGCTTCGTAGGGAAAGAGTTCCCGGCGTTCCCGTCGCATCTCAAGAGGAGGCCCTCTCAACAGGAACGGCGAGAGGAACTCCAGGGTCGTGCCACCATTCCAAGAGTCCCCCAGATGTCTCAGTCCATTCCAGAGGAACCTCTTTTCCCTTCACTGGCTCGTCTTTCACGCCGAGGATCGACTCACCCCAAGGTGGCACGTGGCACAGCCCTGGGGGAAAGCCTCGTGGGAAAGCCTCGAGCGAAAGCCTCGAGGGAAAGCCACAGATCCCTTGTTCCACGTGACAGGAAGCGTGACACTACTGCTGCAGCTCGGGAGGAAAGCGCATGTTCATGCACCCACTCGAGACGAGGCCTGACTCCCCTGGGGAGACTCAGAAGCACCCCAAGATCCATGGCAACACTGGAGAGGAATCCTCAGGTTCCGGCACCGACTCCACACAAGGTCTTAGGCCCAGGCCTGGACGGGAGAGGAATCCCTAGATGGCCACCAACAACTCGCATGGCGACTGGCCTTTCCTGAGGCCACCAGAGTGGGTCCCTGAGGTCCCCGTCGTAACTCGAGAAGACCTGCCGCAACTCGAGAAAATCCAGTAGGTTCTCCCCTCCAGGCGAGATGAGGCCCATTTCCGCTGAGGCGTCTCGAGGCGGATCACACCTCACCTCTGGAACTTCGAAAGGGTACTTCACACCCTTCGTGCAAATCAAGAAGTTCCCCGACATACCCGTCTCCACTCGAGAGGAAACCCGAGGATCCCGCCCACATCCAGAGGAGCCCCGTTTCCGCCTCGTAGCTCGAGATGAGGGATCCTTTCCCTGCTTCGTCGGGAAAGAGTTCCCGGCGTTCCCGTCGCATCTCAAGAGGTGGCCCTCTCAACAGGAATGGCGAGAGGAACTCCAGGGTCGTGCCACCATTCCAAGAGTCCCCCAGATGTCTCAGTCCATTCCAGAGGAACCTCTTTTCCCTTCACCGGCTCGTCTTTCACGCCGAGGATCGACTCACACCAAGGTGGCACGTGGCACAGCCCTGTGGGAAAGCCTCGTGGGAAAGCCTCAAGGGAAAGCCGCAGATCCCTTGATCCACGTGACAGGAAGCGTGACACTACTGCTGCAGCTCGGGAGGAAAGTGCACGTGCATGCCCCCACACGAGACGAGGCCTGACTCCGCTGTGGCGACTGAGAAGTACCCCATGATCCATGGCAACACTGGAGAGGAATCCTCAGGTTCCGGCCCCGAATCCACACAAGGACTGAGGCCCCGGCATGGAAGGGAGAGGTATTCCGAGAGGTCCCTTAGCAACTCGCATGGGGGCTGGCCTTTCCTGAGGCCACCAGAGCGGGTCCCTGAGGTCCCCGTCGTAACTCGAGAAGACCTGCCGCAACTCGAGAAAATCCAGGAGGTTCTCCCCTCCAGGCGAGATGAGGCCCATTTCCGCTGAGGCGTCTACAGGCTGATCACACCTCACCTCTGGAACTTCGAAAGGGTCCTTCACACCCTTGGTGCAACTCAAGAAGTTCCCCGACATACCCGTCTCCCTTGAGAGGAAACACGAGGGTCCCGCCCACATCCAGAGGAGCCCCGTTTCCGCCTCGTAGCTGGAGATGAGGGATCCTTTCCCTGCTTCGTCGGGAAAGAGTTCCCGGCGTTCCCGTCGCAACTCAAGAGGAAGCCCTCTCAACAGGAACGGCGAGAGGAACTCCAGGGTCGTGCCACCATTCCAAGAGTCCCCCAGATGTTTCAGTCCATTCCAGAGGAATCTCTTTTCCCTTCACCGGCTCGTCTTTCACGCCGAGGATCGACTCACCCCAAGGTGGCACGTGGCACAGCCCTGGGGGAAAGCCTCGTGGGAAAGCCTCGAGCGAAAGCCTCGAGGGAAAGCCACAGATCCCTTGTTCCACGTGACAGGAAGCGTGACACTACTGCTGCAGCTCGGGAGGAAAGCGCACGTTCATGCCCCCACTCGAGACGAGGCCTGACTCCCCTGGGGAGACTCAGAAGCACCCCAAGATCCATGGCAACACTGGAGAGGAATCCTCAGGTTCTGGCCCCGACTCCACACAAGGTCTTAGGCCCCGGCATGGACGGGAGAGGAATCCCGAGAGGGCCCCTAGCAACTCGCATGGCGACTGGCCTTTCCTGAGGACACCAGAGCGGGTCCCTGAGGTCCCCATCGTAACTCGAGAAGACCTGCCGCAACTCGAGAAAATCCAGGAGGTTCTCCCCTCCAGGCGAGATGCGGCCCATTTCCGCTGAGGCGTCTCGAGGCTGATCACACCTCACCTCTGGAACTTCGAAAGGGTCCTTCACACCCTTGGTGCAAATCAAGAAGTTCCCCGACATACCCATCTCCACTCGAGAGGAAACACGAGGGTCCCGCCCACATCCAGAGGAGCCCCGTTTCCGCCTCGTAGGTCGAGGTGACGGATCCTTTCCGTGCTTCGTCGGGAAAGAGTTCCCGGCGTTCCCGTCGCATCACAAGAGGAGGCCCTCTCAACAGGAATGGCGAGAGGAACTCCAGGGTCGTGTCACCATTCCAAGAGTCCCCCAGATGTCTCACTCCATTCCAGAGGAAACTCTTTTCCCTTCACCGGCTCGTATTTCACGCTGAGGATCGACTCACACCAAGGTGGCATGTGGCACAGCCCTTTGGGAAAGCCTCGTGGAAAGCCTCGAGCGAAAGCCTCGAGGGAAAGCCACAGATCCCTTGATCCACGTGACAGGAAGCGTGACACTACTGCTGCAGCTCGGGAGGAAAGTGCACGTGCATGCCCCCACACGAGACGAGGCCTGACTCCCCTGTGGCGACTCAGAAGTACCCCATGATCCATGGCAACACTGGAGAGGAATCCTCAGGTTCCGGCCCCGACTCCACACAAGGACTGAGGCCCCGGCATGGACGGGAGAGGTATCCCGAGAGGTCATTTAGCAACTCGCATGGGGGCTGGCCTTTCCTGAGGCCACCAGAGCGGGTCCCTGAGGTCCCCGTCGTAACTCGAGAAGACCTGCCGCAACTCGAGAAAATCCAGGAGGTTCTCCCCTCCAGGCGAGATGAGGCCCATTTCCGCTGAGGCGTCTACAGGCTGATCACACCTCACCTCTGTTACTTCGAAAGGGTACTTCACACCATTCGTGCAAATCAAGAAGTTCCCCGACATACCCGTCTCCACTCGAGAGGAAACACGAGGGTCCCGCCCACATCCAGAGGAGCCCCGTTTCCGCCTCGTAGCTGGAGATCAGGGATCCTTTCCCTGCTTCATCGGGAAAGAATTCCCGGCGTTCCCGTCGCATCTCAAGTGGAGGCCCTCTGAACAGGAACGGCGAGAGGAACTCCAGGGTCGTGCCACCATTCCAAGAGTCCCCCAGATGTCTCAGTCCATTCCAGAGGAACCTCTTTTCCCTTCACCGGCTCGTCTTTCACGCCGAGGATCGACTCACACCAAGGTGGCACGTGGCACAGCCCTGGGGGAAAGCCTCTTGGGAAAGCCTCGAGGCAAACCGCAGATCCCTTAATCCACATGACAGGAAGCGTGACACTACTGCTGCAGCTCGGGAGGAAAGCACACGGGCATGCCCCCACTCGAGACGAGGCCTGACTCCCCTGGGGAGACTCAGAAGCACCCCAAGATCCATGACAACACTGGAGAGGAATCCTCAGGTTCCGGCCCCGACTCCACACAATGTCTTAGGCCCCGGCATGGACGGGAGAGGAATCCCGAGAGGGCCCCTAGCAACTCGCATGGTGACTGGCCTTTCCTGAGGCCACCAGAGCGGGTACCTGAGATCCCCATCGTAACTCGAGAAGACCTGCCGCAACTCGAGAAAATCCAGGAGGTTCTCCCCTCCAGGCGAGATGAGGCCCATTTCGGATGATGCGTCTCGAGGCTGATCACACCTCACCTCTGGAACTTCGAAAGGGTCTTTCACACCCTTGGTGCAAATCAAGAAGTTCCCCGACATACCCGTCTCCACTCGAGAGGAAACACGAGGGTCCCGCCCACATCCAGAGGAGCCCCGTTTACGCATCGTAGCTCGAGATGAGGGATCCTTTCCCTGCTTCGTAGGGAAAGAGTTCCCGGCGTTCCCGTCGCATCTCAAGAGGAGGCCCTCTCAACAGGAACGGCGAGAGGAACTCCAGGGTCGTGCCACCATTCCAAGAGTCCCCCAGATGTCTCAGTCCATTCCAGAGGAACCTCTTTTCCCTTCACTGGCTCGTCTTTCACGCCGAGGATCGACTCACCCCAAGGTGGCACGTGGCACAGCCCTGGGGGAAAGCCTCGTGGGAAAGCCTCGAGCGAAAGCCTCGAGGGAAAGCCACAGATCCCTTGTTCCACGTGACAGGAAGCGTGACACTACTGCTGCAGCTCGGGAGGAAAGCGCACGTTCATGCCCCCACTCGAGACGAGGTCTGACTCCCCTGGGGAGACTCAGAAGCACCCCAAGATCCATTGCAACACTGGAGAGGAATCCTCAGGTTCTGGCCCCGACTCCACACAAGGTCTTAGGCCCCGGCATGGACGGGAGAGGAATCCCGAGAGGGCCCCTAGCAACTCGCATGGCGACTGGCCTTACCTGAGGACACCAGAGCGGGTCCCTGAGGTCCCCATCGTAACTCGAGAAGACCTGCCGCAACTCGAGAAAATCCAGGAGGTTCTCCCCTCCAGGCGAGATGCGGCCCATTTCCGCTGAGGCGTCTCGAGGCTGATCACACCTCACCTCTGGAACTTCGAAAGGGTCCTTCACACCCTTGGTGCAAATCAAGAAGTTCCCCGACATACCCGTCTCCACTCCAGAGGAAACACGAGGGTCCCGCCCACATCCAGAGGAGCCCCGTTTCCACCTCGTAGGTCGAGGTGACAGATCCTTTCCCTGCTTCGTCGGGAAAGAGTTCCCGGCGTTCCCGTCGCATCACAAGAGGAGGCCCTCTCAACAGGAACGGCGAGAGGAACTCCAGGGTCGTGTCACCATTCCAAGAGTCCCCCAGATGTCTCACTCCATTCCAGAGGAACCTCTTTTCCCTTCACCGGCTCGTATTTCACGCTGAGGATCGACTCACACCAAGGTGGCACGTGGCACAGCCCTGTGGGAAAGCCTCGTGGAAAGCCTCGAGCGAAAGCCTCGAGGGAAAGCCACAGATCCCTTGATCCACGTGACAGGAAGCGTGACACAACTGCTGCAGCTCGGGAGGAAAGCACACGTTCATGCCCCCACTTGAGACGAGGCCTGACTCCCCTGGGGAGACTCAGAAGCAACCCAAGATCCATGGCCACACTGGAGAGGAATCCTCAGGTTCCGGCCCGGACTCCACACAAGGTCTTAGGCCCAGGCATGTACGGGAGAGGAATCCAGAGAGGGCCCCTAGCAACTCGTATGGCGACTGGCCTTTCCTGAGGCCACCAGAGCGGGTCCCTGAGGTCCCCGTCGTAACTCGAGAAGACCTGCCGCAACTAGAGAAAATCCAGGAGGTTCTCCCCTCCAGGCGAGATGAGGCCCATTTCCGCTGAGGCGTCTCGAGGCTGATCACACCTCACCTCTGGAACTTCCAAAGGGTCCTTCACACCCTTGGTGCAAATCGAGAAGTTCCCCAACATACCCGTCTCCACTCGAGAGGAAACATGAGGGTCCCGCCCACATCCAGAGGAGCCCCGTTTCCGCCTCGTAGCTGGAGATGAGGGATCCTTTCCCTGCTTCATCGGGAAAGAATTCCCGGCGTTCCCGTCGCATCTCAAGAGGAGGCCCTCTCAACAGGAACGGAGAGAGGAACTCCAGGGTCGTGCCACCATTCCAAGAGTCCCCCAGATGTCTCAGTCCATTCCAGAGGAACCTCTTTTCCCTTCACCGGCTCGTCTTTCAAGCCGAGGATCGACTCACACCAAGGTGGCACGTGGCACAGCCCTGTGGGAAAGCCTCGTGGTAAAGCCTCGAGGGACAGCCTCGAGGGAAAGCCACAGATCCCTTGTTCCACGTGACAGGAAGCGTGACACTACTGCTGCAGCTCGGGAGGAAAGCGCATGTTCATGCCCCCACTCGAGACGAGGCCTGACTCCCCTGGGGAGACTCAGAAGCACCCCAAGATCCATGGCAACACTGGAGAGGAATCCTCAGGTTCTGGCCCCGACTCCACACAAGGTCTTAGGCCCCGGCATGGACGGGAGAGGAATCCCGAGATGCCCCCTAGCAACTCGCATGGGGACTGGCCTTTCCTGAGGCCACCAGAGCGGGTCCCTGATGTCGCCGTCGTAACTCGAAAATACCTGCCGCAACTTGAGAAAATCCAGGAAGTTCTCCCCTCCAGGCGAGATGAGGCCCATTTCCGCTGAGGCGTCTCGAGGCTGATCACACCTCACCTCTGGAACTTCGAAAGGGTCCTTCACACCCTTGGTGCAACTCAAGAAGTTCCCCGACATACCCGTCTCCACTCGAGAGGAAACACGAGGGTCCCGCCCATA
This sequence comes from Budorcas taxicolor, assembly GCF_023091745.1. Lineage (NCBI taxonomy): Eukaryota > Metazoa > Chordata > Mammalia > Artiodactyla > Bovidae > Budorcas > Budorcas taxicolor. The sequence continues at coordinate 22,907 of NW_026292749.1, forward strand.
TCCAGAGGAGCCCCGTTTCCGCCTCGTAGCTGGAGATGAGGGATCCTTTCCCTGCTTCGTCGGGAAAGAGTTCCCGGCGTTCCCGTCGCAACTCAAGAGGAAGCCCTCTCAACAGGAACGGCGAGAGGAACTCCAGGGTCGTGCCACCATTCCAAGAGTCCCCCAGATGTCTCAGTCCATTCCAGAGGAACCTCTTTTCCCTTCACCGGCTCGTCTTTCACGCCGAGGATCGACTCACCCCAAGGTGGCACGTGGCACAGCCCTGGGGGAAAGCCTCGTGGGAAAGCCTCTAGCGAAAGCCTCGAGGGAAAGCCACAGATCCCTTGTTCCACGTGACAGGAAGCGTGACACTACTGCTGCAGCTCGGGAGGAAAGCGCACGTTCATGCCCCCACTCGAGACGAGGCCTGACTCCCCTGGGGAGACTCAGAAGCACCCCAAGATCCATGGCAACACTGGAAAGGAATCCTCAGGTTCTGGCCCCGACTCCACACAAGGTCTTAGGCACCGGCATGGACGGGAGAGGAATCCCGAGAGGGCCCCTAGCAACTCGCATGGCGACTGGCCTTTCCTGAGGACACCAGAGCGGGTCCCTGAGGTCCCCATCGTAACTCGAGAAGACATGCCGCAACTCGAGAAAATCCAGGAGGTTCTCCCCTCCAGGCGAGATGAGGCCCATTTCCGCTGAGGCGTCTCGAGGCTGATCACACCTCACCTCTGGAACTTCGAAAGGGTCCTTCACACCCTTGGTGCAAATCAAGAAGTTCCCCGACATACCCGTCTCCACTCGAGAGGAAACACGAGGGTCCCGCCCACATCCAGAGGAGCCCCGTTTCCGCCTCGTAGGTCGAGGTGACGGATCCTTTCCCTGCTTCGTCGGGAAAGAGTTCCCGGCGTTCCCGTCGCATCACAAGAGGAGGCCCTCTCAACAGGAATGGCGAGAGGAACTCCAGGGTCGTGTCACCATTCCAAGAGTCCCCCAGATGTCTCACTCCATTCCAGAGGAACCTCTTTTCCCTTCACCGGCTCGTATTTCACGCTGAGGATCGACTCACACCAAGGTGGCACGTGGCACAGCCCTTTGGGAAAGCCTCGTGGAAAGCCTCGAGCGAAAGCCTCGAGGGAAAGCCACAGATCCCTTGATCCACGTGACAGGAAGCGTGACACAACTGCTGCAGCTCGGGAGGAAAGCACACGTTCATGCCCCCACTTGAGACGAGGCCTGACTCCCCTGGGGAGACTCAGAAGCACACCAAGATCCATGGCAACACTGGAGAGGAATCCTCAGGTTCTGGCCCCGACCCCACACAAGGTCTTAGGCCCCGGCATGGACGGGAGAGGAATCCCGAGATACCCCCTAGCAACTCGCATGGGGACTGGCCTTTCCTGAGGCCACCAGAGCGGGTCCCTGAGGTCCCCGTCGTAACTCGAGAATACCTGCCGCAACTTGAGAAAATCCAGGAAGTTCTCCCCTCCAGGCGAGATGAGGCCCATTTCCGCGGAGGCGTCTCGAGGCTGATCACACCTCACCTCTGGAACTTCGAAAGGGTCCTTCACACCCTTGGTGCAACTCAAGAAGTTCCCCGACACACCGGTCTCCACTCGAGAGGAAACACGAGGGTCCCGCCCACATCCAGAGGTGCCCCGTTTCCGCCTCGTAGCTGGAGATGAGGGATCCTTTCCCTGCTTCGTCGGGAAAGAGTTCCCGGCGTTCCCATCGCATCACAAGAGGAGGCCCTCTCAACAGGAACGGCGAGAGGAACTCCAGGGTCGTGTCACCATTCCAAGAGTCCCCCAGATGTCTCACTCCATTCCAGAGGAACCTCTTTTCCCTTCACCGGCTCGTATTTCACGCCGAGGATCGACTCACCCCAAGGTGGCACGTGACACAGCCCGGGGGAAAGCCTCGTGGGAAAGCCTCGAGCGAAAGCCTCGAGGGAAAGCCACAGATCCCTTGGTCCACGTGACAGGAAGCGTGACACTACTGCTGCAGCTCCGGAGTAAAGCGCACGTTCATGCCCCCACTCGAGACGAGGCCTGACTCCCCTGGGGAGACTCAGAAGCACCCCAAGATCCATGGCAACACTGGAGAGGAATCCTCAGGTTCCGGCCCCGACGCCACACAAGGACTGAGGCCCCGGCATGGACGGGAGAGGAATCCCGAGAGGTGCCCTAGCAACTCGCATGGGGACTGGCCTTTCCTGAGGCCACCAGAGCGGGTCCCTGAGGTCCCCGTCGTAACACGAGAAGACCTGCCGCAACTCGAGAAAATCCAGGAGGTTCTCCCCTCCAGGCGAGATGAGGCCCATTTCCGCTGAGGCGTCTCGAGGCTGATCACACCTCACCTCTGGAACTTCGAAAGGGTCCTTCACACCCTTGGTGCAAATCAAGAAGTTCCCCGACATACCCGTCTCCACTCGAGAGGAAACACGTGGGTCCCGCCCACATCCAGAGGAGCCCCGTTTCCGCCTCGTACCCCGAGATGAGGGATCCTTTCCCTGCTTCGTCGGGAAAGTGTTCCCGGCGTTCCCGTCGCATCTCAAGAGGAGGCCCTCTCAACAGGAACGGCGAGAGGAACTCCAGGGTCGTGCCACCATTCCAAGAGTCCCCCAGATGTCTCAGTCCATTCCAGAGGAACCTCTTTTCCCTTCACCGGCTCGTCTTTCACGCCGAGGATCGACTCACCCCAAGGTGGCACGTGGCACAGCCCTGTGGGAAAGCCTCGTGGGAAAGCCTCGAGCGAAAGCCTCGAGGGAAAGCCACAGATCCCTTGGTCCACGTGACAGGAAGCGTGACACTACTGCTGCAGCTCGGGAGGAAAGCGCACGTTCATGCCCCCACTCGAGACGAGGCCTGACTCCCCTGGGGAGACTCAGAAGCACCCCAAGATCAATGGCAACACTGGAGAGGAATCCTCAGGTTCTGGCCCCGACTCCACACAAGGTCTTAGGCCCCGGCATGGACGGGAGAGGAATCCCGAGAGGGCCCCTAGCAACTCGCATGGCGACTGGCCTTTCCTGAGGACACCAGAGCGGGTCCCTGTGGTCCCCATCGTAACTCGAGAAGACCTGCCACAACTCGAGAAAATCCAGGAGGTTCTCCCCTCCAGGCGAGATGCGGCCCATTTCCGCTGAGGCGTCTCGAGGCTGATCACACCTCACCTCTGGAACTTCGAAAGGGTCCTTCACACCCTTGGTGCAAATCAAGAAGTTCCCCGACATACCCGTCTCCACTCGAGAGGAAACACGTGGGTCCCGCCCACATCCAGAGGAGCCCCGTTTCCGCCTCGTACCCCGAGATGAGGGATCCTTTCCCTGCTTCGTCGGGAAAGTGTTCCCGGCGTTCCGGTCGCATCTCAAGAGGAGGCCCTCTCAACAGGAACGGCGAGAGGAACTCCAGGGTCGTGCCACCATTCCAAGAGTCCCCCAGATGTCTCAGTCCATTCCAGAGGAACCTCTTTTCCCTTCACCGGCTCGTCTTTCACGCCGAGGATCGACTCACCCCAAGGTGGCACGTGGCACAGCCCTGTGGGAAAGCCTCGTGGGAAAGCCTCGAGCGAAAGCCTCGAGGGAAAGCCACAGATCCCTTGGTCCACGTGACAGGAAGCGTGACACTACTGCTGCAGCTCGGGAGGAAAGCGCACGTTCATGCCCCCACTCGAGACGAGGCCTGACTCCCCTGGGGAGACTCAGAAGCACCCCAAGATCAATGGCAACACTGGAGAGGAATCCTCAGGTTCTGGCCCCGACTCCACACAAGGTCTTAGGCCCCGGCATGGACGGGAGAGGAATCCCGAGAGGGCCCCTAGCAACTCGCATGGCGACTGGCCTTTCCTGAGGACACCAGAGCGGGTCCCTGTGGTCCCCATCGTAACTCGAGAAGACCTGCCGCAACTCGAGAAAATCCAGGAGGTTCTCCCCTCCAGGCGAGATGCGGCCCATTTCCGCTGAGGCGTCTCGAGGCTGATCACACCTCACCTCTGGAACTTCGAAAGGGTCCTTCACACCCTTGGTGCAAATCAAGAAGTTCCCCGACATACCCGTCTCCACTCGAGAGGAAACACGAGGGTCCCGCCCACATCCAGAGGAGCCCCGTTTCCGCCTCGTAGGTCGAGGTGACGTATCCTTTCCCTGCTTCGTCGGGAAAGAGTTCCCGGCGTTCCCGTCGCATCACAAGAGGAGGCCCTCTCAACAGGAACGGCGAGAGGAACTCCAGGGTCGTGCCACCATTCCAAGAGTCCCCCAGATGTCTCACTCCATTCCAGAGGAACCTCTTTTCCATTCACCGGCTCGTATTTCACGCCGAGGATCGACTCACCCCAAGGTGGCACGTGACACAGCCCGGTGGAAAGCCTCGTGGGAAAGCCTCGAGCGAAAGCCTCGAGGGAAAGCCACAGATCCCTTGGTCCACGTGACAGGAAGCGTGACACTACTGCTGCAGCTCCGGAGGAAAGCGCACATTCATGCCCCCACTCGAGACGAGGCCTGACTCCCCTGGGGAGACTCAGAAGCACCCCAAGATCCATGGCAACACTGGAGAGGAATCCTCAGGTTCCGGCCCCGACTCCACACAAGGACTGAGGCCCCGGCATGGACGGGAGAGGAATCCCGAGAGGTGCCCTAGCAACTCGCATGGGGACTGGCCTTTCCTGAGGCCACCAGAGCGGGTCCCTGAGGTCCCCGTCGTAACACGAGAAGACCTGCCGCAACTCGAGAAAATCCAGGAGGTTCTCCCCTCCAGGCGAGATGAGGCCCATTTCCGCTGAGGCGTCTCGAGGCTGATCACACCTCACCTCTGGAACTTCGAAAGGGTCCTTCACACCCTTGGTGCAAATCAAGAAGTTCCCCGACATACCCGTCTCCACTCGAGAGGAAACACGAGGGTCCCGCCCACATCCAGAGGAGCCCCGTTTCCGCCTCGTAGGTCGAGGTGACGTATCCTTTCCCTGCTTCGTCGGGAAAGAGTTCCCGGCGTTCCCGTCGCATCACAAGAGGAGGCCCTCTCAACAGGAACGGCGAGAGGAACTCCAGGGTCGTGTCACCATTCCAAGAGTCCCCCAGATGTCTCACTGCATTCCAGAGGAACCTCTTTTCCCTTCACCGGCTCGTATTTCACGCCGAGGATCGACTCACCCCAAGGTGGCACGTGACACAGCCCGGGGGAAAGCCTCGTGGGAAAGCCTCGAGCGAAAGCCTCGAGGGAAAGCCACAGATCCCTTGGTCCACGTGACAGGAAGCGTGACACTACTGCTGCAGCTCCGGAGGAAAGCGCACGTTCATGCCCCCACTCGAGACGAGGCCTGACTCCCCTGGGGAGACTCAGAAGCACCCCAAGATCCATGGCAACACTGGAGAGGAATCCTCAGGTTCCGGCCCCGACTCCACACAAGGACTGAGGCCCTGGCATGGACGGGAGAGGAATCCCGAGAGGTGCCCTAGCAACTCGCATGGGGACTGGCCTTTCCTGAGGCCACCAGAGCGGGTCCCTGAGGTCCCCGTCGTAACACGAGAAGACCTGCCGCAACTCGAGAAAATCCAGGAGGTTCTCCCCTCCAGGCGAGATGAGGCCCATTTCCGCTGAGGCGTCTCGAGGCTGATCACACCTCACCTCTGGAACTTCGAAAGGGTCCTTCACACCCTTGGTGCAAATCAAGAAGTTCCCCGACATACCCGTCTCCACTCGAGAGGAAACACGAGGGTCCCGCCCACATCCAGAGGAGCCCCGTTTCCGCCTCGTACCCCGAGATGAGGGATCCTTTCCCTGCTTCATCGGGAAAGTGTTCCCGGCGTTCCCGTCGCATCTCAAGAGGAGGCCCTCTCAACAGGAACGGCGAGAGGAACTCCAGGGTCGTGCCACCATTCCAAGAGTCCCCCAGATGTCTCAGTCCATTCCAGAGGAACCTCTTTTCCCTTCACCGGCTCGTCTTTCACGCCGAGGATCGACTCCCACCAAGGTGGCACGTGGCACAGCCCTGTGGGAAAGCCTCGCGGGAAAGCCTCGAGGGACAGCCTCGAGGGAAAGCCACAGATCCCTTGGTCCACGTGACAGGAAGCGTGACACTACTGCTGGAGCTCGGGAGGAAAGCGCACGTTCATGCCCCCACTCGAGACGAGGCCTGACTCCCCTGGGGAGACTCAGAAGCACCCCAAGATCCATGGCAACACTGGAGAGGAATCCTCAGGTTCCGGCCTCGACTCCACACAAGGTCTTAGGCCCAGGCATGGACGGGAGAGGAATCCCGAGAGGGCCCCTAGAAACTCGCATGGCGACTGGCCTTTCCTGAGGACACCAGAGCGGGTCCCTGAGGTCCCCGTCGTAACTCGAGAAGAGCTACCGCAGCTCGAGAAAATCCAGGAGGTTCTCCCCTCCAGGCGAGATGAGGCCCATTTCCGCTGAGGCGTCTCGAGGCTGATCACACCTCACCTCTGGAACTTCGAAAGGGTCCTTCACACCCTTGGTGCAAATCAAGAAGTTCCCCGACATACCCGTCTCCACTCGAGAGGAAACACGAGGGTCCCGCCCACATCCAGAGGAGCCCCGTTTCCGCCTCGTACCCCGAGATGAGGGATCCTTTCCCTGCTTCGTCGGGAAAGAGTTCCCGGCCTTCCCGTCGCACCTCAAGAGGAGGCCTTCTCAACAGGAACGGCGAGAGGAACTCCAGGGTCGTTCCACCATTCCAAGTGTCCCGAGGATGTCTCAGTCCATTCCAGAGGAACCTCTTTTCCCTTCACCGGCTCGTCTTTCACGCCGAGGATCGACTCACACCAAGGTGGCACGTGGCACAGCCCTTTGGGAAAGCCACGTGGAAAGCCTCGAGCGAAAGCCTCGAGGGAAAGCCACAGATCCCTTGATCCACGTGACAGGAAGCGTGACACTACTGCTGCAGCTCGGGAGGAAAGCACACGTTCATGCCCCCACTTGAGACGAGGCCTGACTCCCCTGGGGAGACTCAGAAGCACCCCAAGATCCATGGCAACACTGGAGAGGAATCCTCAGGTTCTGGCCCCGACTCCACACAAGGTCTTAGGCCCCGGCATGGACGGGAGAGGAATCCCGAGATGCCCCCTAGCAACTCGCATGGGGACTGGCCTTTCCTGAGGCCACCAGAGCGGGTCCCTGATGTCCCCGTCGTAACTCGAGAATACCTGCCGCAACTTGAGAAAATCCAGGAAGTTCTCCCCTCCAGGCGAGATGAGGCCCATTTCCGCTGAGGCGTCTCGAGGCTGATCACACCTCACCTCTGGAACTTCGAAAGGGTCCTTCACACCCTTGGTGCAACTCAAGAAGTTCCCCGACACACCCGTCTCCACTCGAGAGGAAACACGAGGGTCCCGCCCACCTCCAGAGGAGCCCCGTTTCCGCCTCGTAGCTGGAGATGAGGGATCCTTTCCCTGCTTCGTCGGGAAAGAGTTCCCGGCGTTCCCGTCGCATCTCAAGAGGAAGCCCTCTCAACAGGAACGGCGAGAGGAACTCCAGGGTCGTGCCACCATTCCAAGAGTCCCCCAGATGTCTCAGTCCATTCCAGAGGAACCTCTTTTCCCTTCACCGGCTCGTCTTTCACGCCGAGGATCGACTCACCCCAAGGTGGCACGTGGCACAGCCCTGGGGGAAAGCCTCGTGGGAAAGCCTCGAGCGAAAGCCTCGAGGGAAAGCCACAGATCCCTTGGTCCACGTGACAGGAAGCGTGACACTACTGCTGCAGCTCGGGAGGAAAGCGCACGTTCATGCCCCCACACGAGACGAGGCCTGACTCCCCTGGGGAGACTCAGAAGCACCCCAAGATCCATGGCAACACTGGAGAGGAATCCTCAGGTTCTGGCCCCGACTCCACACAAGGTCTTAGGCCCCGGCATGGACGGGAGAGGAATCCCGAGAGGGCCCCTAGCAACTCGCATGGCGACTGGCCTTTCCTGAGGACACCAGAGCGGGTCCCGGAGGTCCCCATCGTAACTCGAGAAGACCTGCCGCAACTCGAGAAAATCCAGGAGGTTCTCCCCTCCAGGCGAGATGCGGCCCATTTCCGCTGAGGCGTCTCGAGGCGGATCACACCTCACCTCTGGAACTTCGAAAGGGTCCTTCACACCCTTGGTGCAAATCAAGAAGTTCCCCGACATACCCGTCTCCACTCGAGAGGAAACACGAGGGTCCCGCCCACATCCAGAGGAGCCCCGTTTCCGCCTCGTAGCTCAAGGTGACGTATCCTTTCCCTGCTTCGTCGGGAAAGAGTTCCTGGCGTTCCCGTCGCATCACAAGAGGAGGCCCTCTGAACAGGAACGGCGAGAGGAACTCCAGGGTCGTGCCACCATTCCAAGAGTCCCCCAGATGTCTCAGTCCATTCCAGAGGAACCTCTTTTCCCTTCACTGGCTCGTCTTTCACGCCGAGGATCGACTCACCCCAAGGTGGCACGTGGCACAGCCCTGGGGGAAAGCCTCGTGGGAAAGCCTCGAGCGAAAGCCTCGAGGGAAAGCCACAGATCCCTTGGTCCACGTGACAGGAAGCGTGACACTACTGCTGCAGCTCCGGAGGAAAGCGCACGTTCATGCCCCCACTCGAGACGAGGCCTGACTCCCCTGGGGAGACTCAGAAGCACCCCAAGATCCATGGCAACACTGGAGAGGAATCCTCAGGTTCCGGCCCCGACTCCACACAAGGACTGAGGCCCTGGCATGGACGGGAGAGGAATCCCGAGAGGTGCCCTAGCAACTCGCTTGGGGACTGGCCTTTCCTGAGGCCACCAGAGCGGGTCCCTGAGGTCCCCGTCGTAACACGAGAAGACCTGCCGCAACTCGAGAAAATCCAGGAGGTTCTCCCCTCCAGGCGAGATGAGGCCCATTTCCGCTGAGGCGTCTACAGGCTGATCACACCTCACCTCTGGAACTTCGAAAGGGTCCTTCACACCCTTGGTGCAAATCAAGAAGTTCCCCGACATACCCGTCTCCACTCGAGAGGAAACACGAGGGTCCCGCCCACATCCAGAGGAGCCCCGTTTCCGCCTCCTACCCCGAGATGAGGGATCCTTTCCCTGCTTCATCGGGAAAGTGTTCCCGGCGTTCCCGTCGCATCTCAAGAGGAGGCCCTCTCAACAGGAACGGCGAGAGGAACTCCAGGGTCGTGCCACCATTCCAAGAGTCCCCCAGATGTCTCAGTCCATTCCAGAGGAACCTCTTTTCCCTTCACCGTCTCGTCTTTCACGCCGAGGATCGACTCACCCCAAGGTGGCACGTGGCACAGCGCTGGGGGAAAGCCTCGTGGGAAAGCCTCGAGCGAAAGCCTCAAGGGAAAGCCACAGATCCCTTGGTCCACGTGACAGGAAGCGTGACACTACTGCTGGAGCTCGGGAGGAAAGCGCACGTGCATGCCCCCACTCGAGACGAGGCCTGACTCCCCTGGGGAGACTCAGAAGCACCCCAAGATCCATGGCAACACTGGAGAGGAATCCTCAGGTTCCAGCCTCGACTCCACACAAGGTCTTAGGCCCAGGCATGGACGGGAGAGGAATCCCGAGAGGGCCCCTAGAAACTCGCATGGCGACTGGCCTTTCCTGAGGACACCAGAGCGGGTCCCTGAGGTCCCCGTCGTAACTCGAGAAGAGCTACCGCAGCTCGAGAAAATCCAGGAGGTTCTCCCCTCCAGGCGAGATGAGGCCCATTTCCGCTGAGGCGTCTCGAGGCTGATCACACCTCACCTCTGGAACTTCGAAAGGGTCCTTCACACCCTTGGTGCAAATCAAGAAGTTCCCCGACATACCCGTCTCCACTCGAGAGGAAACACGAGGGTCCCGCCCACATCCAGAGGAGCCCCGTTTCCGCCTCGTACCCCGAGATGAGGGATCCTTTCCCTGCTTCGTCGGGAAAGAGTTCCCGGCCTTCCCGTCGCATCTCAAGAGGAGGCCTTCTCAACAGGAACGGCGAGAGGAACTCCAGGGTCGTTCCACCATTCCAAGTGTCCCGAGGATGTCTCAGTCCATTCCAGAGGAACCTCTTTTCCCTTCACCGGCTCGTCTTTCACGCCGAGGATCGACTCACACCAAGGTGGCACGTGGCACAGCCCTTTGGGAAAGCCACGTGGAAAGCCTCGAGCGAAAGCCTCGAGGGAAAGCCACAGATCACTTGATCCACGTGACAGGAAGCGTGACACTACTGCTGCAGCTCGGGAGGAAAGCACACGTTCATGCCCCCACTTGAGACGAGGCCTGACTCCCCTGGGGAGACTCAGAAGCACCCCAAGATCCATGGCAACACTGGAGAGGAATCCTCAGGTTCTGGCCCCGACTCCACACAAGGACTTAGGCCCCGGCATGGACGGGAGAGGAATCCCGAGATGCCCCCTAGCAACTCGCATGGGGACTGGCCTTTCCTGAGGCCACCAGAGCGGGTCCCTGATGTCCCCGTCGTAACTCGAGAATACCTGCCGCAACTTGAGAAAATCCAGGAAGTTCTCCCCTCCAGGCGAGATGAGGCCCATTTCCGCTGAGGCGTCTCGAGGCTGATCACACCTCACCTCTGGAACTTCGAAAGGGTCCTTCACACCCTTGGTGCAACTCAAGAAGTTCCCCGACACACCCGTCTCCACTCGAGAGGAAACACGAGGGTCCCGCCCACCTCCAGAGGAGCCCCGTTTCCGCCTCGTAGCTGGAGATGAGGGATCCTTTCCCTGCTTCGTCGGGAAAGAGTTCCCGGCGTTCCCGTCGCATCTCAAGAGGAAGCCCTCTCAACAGGAACGGCGAGAGGAACTCCAGGGTCGTGCCACCATTCCAAGAGTCCCCCAGATGTCTCAGTCCATTCCAGAGGAACCTCTTTTCCCTTCACTGGCTCGTCTTTCACGCCGAGGATCGACTCACCCCAAGGTGGCACGTGGCACAGCCCTGGGGGAAAGCCTCGTGGGAAAGCCTCGAGCGAAAGCCTCGAGGGAAAGCCACAGATCCCTTGGTCCACGTGACAGGAAGCGTGACACTACTGCTGCAGCTCCGGAGGAAAGCGCACGTTCATGCCCCCACTCGAGACGAGGCCTGACTCCCCTGGGGAGACTCAGAAGCACCCCAAGATCCATGGCAACACTGGAGAGGAATCCTCAGGTTCCGGCCCCGACTCCACACAAGGACTGAGGCCCTGGCATGGACGGGAGAGGAATCCCGAGAGGTGCCCTAGCAACTCGCTTGGGGACTGGCCTTTCCTGAGGCCACCAGAGCGGGTCCCTGAGGTCCCCGTCGTAACACGAGAAGACCTGCCGCAACTCGAGAAAATCCAGGAGGTTCTCCCCTCCAGGCGAGATGAGGCCCATTTCCGCTGAGGCGTCTACAGGCTGATCACACCTCACCTCTGGAACTTCGAAAGGGTCCTTCACACCCTTGGTGCAAATCAAGAAGTTCCCCGACATACCCGTCTCCACTCGAGAGGAAACACGAGGGTCCCGCCCACATCCAGAGGAGCCCCGTTTCCGCCTCGTACCCCGAGATGAGGGATCCTTTCCCTGCTTCATCGGGAAAGTGTTCCCGGCGTTCCCGTCGCATCTCAAGAGGAGGCCCTCTCAACAGGAACGGCGAGAGGAACTCCAGGGTCGTGCCACCATTCCAAGAGTCCCCCAGATGTCTCAGTCCATTCCAGAGGAACCTCTTTTCCCTTCACCGTCTCGTCTTTCACGCCGAGGATCGACTCACCCCAAGGTGGCACGTGGCACAGCGCTGGGGGAAAGCCTCGTGGGAAAGCCTCGAGCGAAAGCCTCGAGGGAAAGCCACAGATCCCTTGGTCCACGTGACAGGAAGCGTGACACTACTGCTGGAGCTCGGGAGGAAAGCGCACGTTCATGCCCCCACTCGAGACGAGGCCTGACTCCCCTGGGGAGACTCAGAAGCACCCCAAGATCCATGGCAACACTGGAGAGGAATCCTCAGGTTCCAGCCTCGACTCCACACAAGGTCTTAGGCCCAGGCATGGACGGGAGAGGAATCCCGAGAGGGCCCCTAGAAACTCGCATGGCGACTGGCCTTTCCTGAGGACACCAGAGCGGGTCCCTGAGGTCCCCGTCGTAACTCGAGAAGAGCTACCGCAGCTCGAGAAAATCCAGGAGGTTCTCCCCTCCAGGCGAGATGAGGCCCATTTCCGCTGAGGCGTCTCGAGGCTGATCACACCTCACCTCTGGAACTTCGAAAGGGTCCTTCACACCCTTGGTGCAAATCAAGAAGTTCCCCGACATACCCGTCTCCACTCGAGAGGAAACACGAGGGTCCCGCCCACATCCAGAGGAGCCCCGTTTCCGCCTCGTACCCCGAGATGAGGGATCCTTTCCCTGCTTCGTCGGGAAAGAGTTCCCGGCGATCCCGTCGCATCTCAAGAGGAGGCCCTCTCAACAGGAACGGCGAGAGGAACTCCAGGGTCGTGCCACCATTCCAAGAGTCCCCCAGATGTCTCAGTCCATTCCAGAGGAACCTCTTTTCCCTTCACCGTCTCGTCTTTCACGCCGAGGATCGACTCACACCAAGGTGGCACGTGGCACAGCCCTGTGGGAAAGCCACGTGGAAAGCCTCGAGCGAAAGCCTCGAGGGAAAGCCACAGATCCCTTGATCCACGTGACAGGAAGCGTGACACTACTGCTGCAGCTCGGGAGGAAAGCACACGTTCATGCCCCCACTTGAGACGAGGCCTGACTCCCCTGGGGAGACTCAGAAGCACCCCAAGATCCATGGCAACACTGGAGAGGAATCCTCAGGTTCTGGCCCCGACTCCACACAAGGTCTTAGGCCCCGGCATGGACGGGAGAGGAATCCCGAGATGCCCCCTAGCAACTCGCATGGGGACTGGCCTTTCCTGAGGCCACCAGAGCGGGTCCCTGATGTCCCCGTCGTAACTCGAGAATACCTGCCGCAACTTGAGAAAATCCAGGAAGTTCTCCCCTCCAGGCGAGATGAGGCCCATTTCCGCTGAGGCGTCTCGAGGCTGATCACACCTCACCTCTGGAACTTCGAAAGGGTCCTTCACACCCTTGGTGCAACTCAAGAAGTTCCCCGACACACCCGTCTCCACTCGAGAGGAAACACGAGGGTCCCGCCCACATCCAGAGGAGCCCCGTTTCCGCCTCGTAGCTGGAGATGAGGGATCCTTTCCCTGCTTCGTCGGGAAAGAGTTCCCGGCGTTCCCGTCGCATCTCAAGAGGAAGCCCTCTCAACAGGAACGGCGAGAGGAACTCCAGGGTCGTGCCACCATTCCAAGAGTCCCCCAGATGTCTCAGTCCATTCCAGAGGAACCTCTTTTCCCTTCACTGGCTCGTCTTTCACGCCGAGGATCGACTCACCCCAAGGTGGCACGTGGCACAGCCCTGGGGGAAAGCCTCGTGGGAAAGCCTCGAGCGAAAGCCTCGAGGGAAAGCCACAGATCCCTTGGTCCACGTGACAGGAAGCGTGACACTACTGCTGCAGCTCCGGAGGAAAGCGCACGTTCATGCCCCCACTCGAGACGAGGCCTGACTCCCCTGGGGAGACTCAGAAGCACCCCAAGATCCATGGCAACACTGGAGAGGAATCCTCAGGTTCCGGCCCCGACTCCACACAAGGACTGAGGCCCTGGCATGGACGGGAGAGGAATCCCGAGAGGTGCCCTAGCAACTCGCTTGGGGACTGGCCTTTCCTGAGGCCACCAGAGCGGGTCCCTGAGGTCCCCGTCGTAACACGAGAAGACCTGCCGCAACTCGAGAAAATCCAGGAGGTTCTCCCCTCCAGGCGAGATGAGGCCCATTTCCGCTGAGGCGTCTACAGGCTGATCACACCTCACCTCTGGAACTTCGAAAGGGTCCTTCACACCCTTGGTGCAAATCAAGAAGTTCCCCGACATACCCGTCTCCACTCGAGAGGAAACACGAGGGTCCCGCCCACATCCAGAGGAGCCCCGTTTCCGCCTCGTACCCCGAGATGAGGGATCCTTTCCCTGCTTCATCGGGAAAGTGTTCCCGGCGTTCCCGTCGCATCTCAAGAGGAGGCCCTCTCAACAGGAACGGCGAGAGGAACTCCAGGGTCGTGCCACCATTCCAAGAGTCCCCCAGATGTCTCAGTCCATTCCAGAGGAACCTCTTTTCCCTTCACCGTCTCGTCTTTCACGCCGAGGATCGACTCACCCCAAGGTGGCACGTGGCACAGCGCTGGGGGAAAGCCTCGTGGGAAAGCCTCGAGCGAAAGCCTCGAGGGAAAGCCACAGATCCCTTGGTCCACGTGACAGGAAGCGTGACACTACTGCTGGAGCTCGGGAGGAAAGCGCACGTTCATGCCCCCACTCGAGACGAGGCCTGACTCCCCTGGGGAGACTCAGAAGCACCCCAAGATCCATGGCAACACTGGAGAGGAATCCTCAGGTTCCAGCCTCGACTCCACACAAGGTCTTAGGCCCAGGCATGGACGGGAGAGGAATCCCGAGAGGGCCCCTAGAAACTCGCATGGCGACTGGCCTTTCCTGAGGACACCAGAGCGGGTCCCTGAGGTCCCCGTCGTAACTCGAGAAGAGCTACCGCAGCTCGAGAAAATCCAGGAGGTTCTCCCCTCCAGGCGAGATGAGGCCCATTTCCGCTGAGGCGTCTCGAGGCTGATCACACCTCACCTCTGGAACTTCGAAAGGGTCCTTCACACCCTTGGTGCAAATCAAGAAGTTCCCCGACATACCCGTCTCCACTCGAGAGGAAACACGAGGGTCCCGCCCACATCCAGAGGAGCCCCGTTTCCGCCTCGTACCCCGAGATGAGGGATCCTTTCCCTGCTTCGTCGGGAAAGAGTTCCCGGCCTTCCCGTCGCATCTCAAGAGGAGGCCTTCTCAACAGGAACGGCGAGAGGAACTCCAGGGTCGTTCCACCATTCCAAGTGTCCCGAGGATGTCTCAGTCCATTCCAGAGGAACCTCTTTTCCCTTCACCGGCTCGTCTTTCACGCCGAGGATCGACTCACACCAAGGTGGCACGTGGCACAGCCCTTTGGGAAAGCCACGTGGAAAGCCTCGAGCGAAAGCCTCGAGGGAAAGCCACAGATCCCTTGATCCACGTGACAGGAAGCGTGACACTACTGCTGCAGCTCGGGAGGAAAGCACACGTTCATGCCCCCACTTGAGACGAGGCCTGACTCCCCTGGGGAGACTCAGAAGCACCCCAAGATCCATGGCAACACTGGAGAGGAATCCTCAGGTTCTGGCCCCGACTCCACACAAGGTCTTAGGCCCCGGCATGGACGGGAGAGGAATCCCGAGATGCCCCCTAGCAACTCGCATGGGGACTGGCCTTTCCTGAGGCCACCAGAGCGGGTCCCTGATGTCCCCGTCGTAACTCGAGAATACCTGCCGCAACTTGAGAAAATCCAGGAAGTTCTCCCCTCCAGGCGAGATGAGGCCCATTTCCGCTGAGGCGTCTCGAGGCTGATCACACCTCACCTCTGGAACTTCGAAAGGGTCCTTCACACCCTTGGTGCAACTCAAGAAGTTCCCCGACACACCCGTCTCCACTCGAGAGGAAACACGAGGGTCCCGCCCACATCCAGAGGAGCCCCGTTTCCGCCTCGTAGCTGGAGATGAGGGATCCTTTCCCTGCTTCGTCGGGAAAGAGTTCCCGGCGTTCCCGTCGCATCTCAAGAGGAAGCCCTCTCAACAGGAACGGCGAGAGGAACTCCAGGGTCGTGCCACCATTCCAAGAGTCCCCCAGATGTCTCAGTCCATTCCAGAGGAACCTCTTTTCCCTTCACCGTCTCGTCTTTCACGCCGAGGATCGACTCACCCCAAGGTGGCACGTGGCACAGCGCTGGGGGAAAGCCTCGTGGGAAAGCCTCGAGCGAAAGCCTCGAGGGAAAGCCACAGATCCCTTGGTCCACGTGACAGGAAGCGTGACACTACTGCTGGAGCTCGGGAGGAAAGCGCACGTTCATGCCCCCACTCGAGACGAGGCCTGACTCCCCTGGGGAGACTCAGAAGCACCCCAAGATCCATGGCAACACTGGAGAGGAATCCTCAGGTTCCAGCCTCGACTCCACACAAGGTCTTAGGCCCAGGCATGGACGGGAGAGGAATCCCGAGAGGGCCCCTAGAAACTCGCATGGCGACTGGCCTTTCCTGAGGACACCAGAGCGGGTCCCTGAGGTCCCCGTCGTAACTCGAGAAGAGCTACCGCAGCTCGAGAAAATCCAGGAGGTTCTCCCCTCCAGGCGAGATGAGGCCCATTTCCGCTGAGGCGTCTCGAGGCTGATCACACCTCACCTCTGGAACTTCGAAAGGGTCCTTCACACCCTTGGTGCAAATCAAGAAGTTCCCCGACATACCCGTCTCCACTCGAGAGGAAACACGAGGGTCCCGCCCACATCCAGAGGAGCCCCGTTTCCGCCTCGTACCCCGAGATGAGGGATCCTTTCCCTGCTTCGTCGGGAAAGAGTTCCCGGCGATCCCGTCGCATCTCAAGAGGAGGCCCTCTCAACAGGAACGGCGAGAGGAACTCCAGGGTCGTGCCACCATTCCAAGAGTCCCCCAGATGTCTCAGTCCATTCCAGAGGAACCTCTTTTCCCTTCACCGTCTCGTCTTTCACGCCGAGGATCGACTCACACCAAGGTGGCACGTGGCACAGCCCTGTGGGAAAGCCACGTGGAAAGCCTCGAGCGAAAGCCTCGAGGGAAAGCCACAGATCCCTTGATCCACGTGACAGGAAGCGTGACACTACTGCTGCAGCTCGGGAGGAAAGCACACGTTCATGCCCCCACTTGAGACGAGGCCTGACTCCCCTGGGGAGACTCAGAAGCACCCCAAGATCCATGGCAACACTGGAGAGGAATCCTCAGGTTCTGGCCCCGACTCCACACAAGGTCTTAGGCCCCGGCATGGACGGGAGAGGAATCCCGAGATGCCCCCTAGCAACTCGCATGGGGACTGGCCTTTCCTGAGGCCACCAGAGCGGGTCCCTGATGTCCCCGTCGTAACTCGAGAATACCTGCCGCAACTTGAGAAAATCCAGGAAGTTCTCCCCTCCAGGCGAGATGAGGCCCATTTCCGCTGAGGCGTCTCGAGGCTGATCACACCTCACCTCTGGAACTTCGAAAGGGTCCTTCACACCCTTGGTGCAACTCAAGAAGTTCCCCGACACACCCGTCTCCACTCGAGAGGAAACACGAGGGTCCCGCCCACATCCAGAGGAGCCCCGTTTCCGCCTCGTAGCTGGAGATGAGGGATCCTTTCCCTGCTTCGTCGGGAAAGAGTTCCCGGCGTTCCCGTCGCATCTCAAGAGGAAGCCCTCTCAACAGGAACGGCGAGAGGAACTCCAGGGTCGTGCCACCATTCCAAGAGTCCCCCAGATGTCTCAGTCCATTCCAGAGGAACCTCTTTTCCCTTCACTGGCTCGTCTTTCACGCCGAGGATCGACTCACCCCAAGGTGGCACGTGGCACAGCCCTGGGGGAAAGCCTCGTGGGAAAGCCTCGAGCGAAAGCCTCGAGGGAAAGCCACAGATCCCTTGGTCCACGTGACAGGAAGCGTGACACTACTGCTGCAGCTCCGGAGGAAAGCGCACGTTCATGCCCCCACTCGAGACGAGGCCTGACTCCCCTGGGGAGACTCAGAAGCACCCCAAGATCCATGGCAACACTGGAGAGGAATCCTCAGGTTCCGGCCCCGACTCCACACAAGGACTGAGGCCCTGGCATGGACGGGAGAGGAATCCCGAGAGGTGCCCTAGCAACTCGCTTGGGGACTGGCCTTTCCTGAGGCCACCAGAGCGGGTCCCTGAGGTCCCCGTCGTAACACGAGAAGACCTGCCGCAACTCGAGAAAATCCAGGAGGTTCTCCCCTCCAGGCGAGATGAGGCCCATTTCCGCTGAGGCGTCTACAGGCTGATCACACCTCACCTCTGGAACTTCGAAAGGGTCCTTCACACCCTTGGTGCAAATCAAGAAGTTCCCCGACATACCCGTCTCCACTCGAGAGGAAACACGAGGGTCCCGCCCACATCCAGAGGAGCCCCGTTTCCGCCTCGTACCCCGAGATGAGGGATCCTTTCCCTGCTTCATCGGGAAAGTGTTCCCGGCGTTCCCGTCGCATCTCAAGAGGAGGCCCTCTCAACAGGAACGGCGAGAGGAACTCCAGGGTCGTGCCCACCATTCCAAGAGTCCCCCAGATGTCTCAGTCCATTCCAGAGGAACCTCTTTTCCCTTCACCGTCTCGTCTTTCACGCCGAGGATCGACTCACCCCAAGGTGGCACGTGGCACAGCGCTGGGGGAAAGCCTCGTGGGAAAGCCTCGAGCGAAAGCCTCGAGGGAAAGCCACAGATCCCTTGGTCCACGTGACAGGAAGCGTGACACTACTGCTGGAGCTCGGGAGGAAAGCGCACGTTCATGCCCCCACTCGAGACGAGGCCTGACTCCCCTGGGGAGACTCAGAAGCACCCCAAGATCCATGGCAACACTGGAGAGGAATCCTCAGGTTCCAGCCTCGACTCCACACAAGGTCTTAGGCCCAGGCATGGACGGGAGAGGAATCCCGAGAGGGCCCCTAGAAACTCGCATGGCGACTGGCCTTTCCTGAGGACACCAGAGCGGGTCCCTGAGGTCCCCGTCGTAACTCGAGAAGAGCTACCGCAGCTCGAGAAAAATCCAGGAGGTTCTCCCCTCCAGGCGAGATGAGGCCCATTTCCGCTGAGGCGTCTCGAGGCTGATCACACCTCACCTCTGGAACTTCGAAAGGGTCCTTCACACCCTTGGTGCAAATCAAGAAGTTCCCCGACATACCCGTCTCCACTCGAGAGGAAACACGAGGGTCCCGCCCACATCCAGAGGAGCCCCGTTTCCGCCTCGTACCCCGAGATGAGGGATCCTTTCCCTGCTTCGTCGGGAAAGAGTTCCCGGCCTTCCCGTCGCATCTCAAGAGGAGGCCTTCTCAACAGGAACGGCGAGAGGAACTCCAGGGTCGTTCCACCATTCCAAGTGTCCCGAGGATGTCTCAGTCCATTCCAGAGGAACCTCTTTTCCCTTCACCGGCTCGTCTTTCACGCCGAGGATCGACTCACACCAAGGTGGCACGTGGCACAGCCCTTTGGGAAAGCCACGTGGAAAGCCTCGAGCGAAAGCCTCGAGGGAAAGCCACAGATCCCTTGATCCACGTGACAGGAAGCGTGACACTACTGCTGCAGCTCGGGAGGAAAGCACACGTTCATGCCCCCACTTGAGACGAGGCCTGACTCCCCTGGGGAGACTCAGAAGCACCCCAAGATCCATGGCAACACTGGAGAGGAATCCTCAGGTTCTGGCCCCGACTCCACACAAGGTCTTAGGCCCCGGCATGGACGGGAGAGGAATCCCGAGATGCCCCCTAGCAACTCGCATGGGGACTGGCCTTTCCTGAGGCCACCAGAGCGGGTCCCTGATGTCCCCGTCGTAACTCGAGAATACCTGCCGCAACTTGAGAAAATCCAGGAAGTTCTCCCCTCCAGGCGAGATGAGGCCCATTTCCGCTGAGGCGTCTCGAGGCTGATCACACCTCACCTCTGGAACTTCGAAAGGGTCCTTCACACCCTTGGTGCAACTCAAGAAGTTCCCCGACACACCCGTCTCCACTCGAGAGGAAACACGAGGGTCCCGCCCACATCCAGAGGAGCCCCGTTTCCGCCTCGTAGCTGGAGATGAGGGATCCTTTCCCTGCTTCGTCGGGAAAGAGTTCCCGGCGTTCCCGTCGCATCTCAAGAGGAAGCCCTCTCAACAGGAACGGCGAGAGGAACTCCAGGGTCGTGCCACCATTCCAAGAGTCCCCCAGATGTCTCAGTCCATTCCAGAGGAACCTCTTTTCCCTTCACCGGCTCGTCTTTCACGCCGAGGATCGACTCACCCCAAGGTGGCACGTGGCACAGCCCTGGGGGAAAGCCTCGTGGGAAAGCCTCGAGCGAAAGCCTCGAGGGAAAGCCACAGATCCCTTGGTCCACGTGACAGGAAGCGTGACACTACTGCTGCAGCTCGGGAGGAAAGCGCACGTTCATGCCCCCACACGAGACGAGGCCTGACTCCCCTGGGGAGACTCAGAAGCACCCCAAGATCCATGGCAACACTGGAGAGGAATCCTCAGGTTCTGGCCCCGACTCCACACAAGGTCTTAGGCCCCGGCATGGACGGGAGAGGAATCCCGAGAGGGCCCCTAGCAACTCGCATGGCGACTGGCCTTTCCTGAGGACACCAGAGCGGGTCCCGGAGGTCCCCATCGTAACTCGAGAAGACCTGCCGCAACTCGAGAAAATCCAGGAGGTTCTCCCCTCCAGGCGAGATGCGGCCCATTTCCGCTGAGGCGTCTCGAGGCGGATCACACCTCACCTCTGGAACTTCGAAAGGGTCCTTCACACCCTTGGTGCAAATCAAGAAGTTCCCCGACATACCCGTCTCCACTCGAGAGGAAACACGAGGGTCCCGCCCACATCCAGAGGAGCCCCCGTTTCCCGCCTCGTAGCTCAAGGTGACGTATCCTTTCCCTGCTTCGTCGGGAAAGAGTTTCCGGCGTTCCCGTCGCATCACAAGAGGAGGCCCTCTGAACAGGAACGGCGAGAGGAACTCCAGGGTCGTGCCACCATTCCAAGAGTCCCCCAGATGTCTCAGTCCATTCCAGAGGAACCTCTTTTCCCTTCACCGGCTCGTCTTTCACGCCGAG